>NC_066313.1:98824720-99125136 GCF_022539315.1 Serinus canaria | reverse complement strand
GGGAATGTAAGGCTAAACACAACTGCTGAGGAAAAAAAATGGATTCTACTCTATGAATACTGACATCCATATTCTTGCATATTTTTTCATTTTGCTATCATTTCATTCCACAGTATTCTTGGAGAACTGAGGACTGTTGTTAGATCCATCCTGGTCTGCTCCAAGCAACTTTCCTTATGCCAAGATCAGCAAAACTGCATCTCACTGAAGCAAGTTCCAGCTGTCAGCTGACATGATGATCTCAGCTGGTCATTGACTTGGTTTGGCAGTATAATTTTCAGACATGTAACATAGTTGTCTTTTGTCCCTGTTATTTGTTTATTTGTGGCCATGGCCATGATCATTTTCTGACCCAAGAACCCAGTATAACCAGCTGCATCTCCAATCCATTTCCATTTGAATAGACCTTTCTGAAAAAAGAGTATTAAATAAAACCCTTCTTAAGACCTTAGTAAATCTTTGGCAAAGAGATTAATAAAAATTGGAATTAAAAATTCTCTGCTCAGTATTTTGCTGGAGGTAGAAGGGACCACCACAGGGCCTTTACAGAAAGGCAGGACAAATTTCTGTCAACATTAATAATGAGCTTTGTGTCTTTGTAAAAATTAAGCTGTAACCAGCACAGTCACCAAAGGATAAGATAATTAAGAGCAAATAATTTATCACGTAGAGAAAATCCTAAAAATAAAGTCATGGTCTTTCCAAAAAACAGGACTAGGTCCAATTCAACATCCAAAAGACAAATACAAAGAATGTATTTCATTTGTGCTCAGATGATTTCCACAGGGCGTATTAATCACTCAAACAATACCTAGGTCCTCAGAACAAACATTGTGGAGACTTTCTTCAGACCTTTTGAACAGGAATAAGCTATACTTGAAATACAGATGCTATTGCTCATGATCTGTTTCCACTGAATAATGTAAAGATTCAGGACCTTGATAAATTTTAATTTAATATTGGAGGTAATATATTTTATAAAATTATGTAACATCCAAACTTGTGGTACAGCCAACCTAAGTCTGAAGTTGATAAAAGATAATTCACAAGAAAAAAAAAAACACCAAGGAAACAACTGCCCTCCCCCAAAATAAACCTCCTAGGCAAGTTTAGGGACTACAGAAAGGTAACCCTGGCAAAACAAGGTTACCCAATGACACAAAATGTAACACTTCTATTATAAAAACATGTTTTTACAATTGAGTAATTCCAGTTGGAAAATCTATTTTTTAAAAAATAAAACCTAGTTTTTTGAAAGACAACTTATAAAAATACATTCCAAACTATTTGACGAGACAGACATAGGAAACTAAAATAAACATTATTTTTCTGGAACTTGAGGCTTCGTCTTTTTTGCTCTTCTTTTTTAATCTCAATTATATTTTGTTTAACATTTAATATTGATAATTATCTTACCTAGGTAGAAGTGGATTTTCTGCACAGAGCATTCAGCTTGTCAGTCAAATCACAACTAATGGCAGTGCTGAGATTGATGAGGTTTATTTAGACAAAGATTTCTGGCACCAACACATTAGCATCACCGTTAACATTTTAAAAGACTAAATAAAAAGAATTGTAGTATCAAACGACAGACATATACAGAAAAAGGTTGAATATGATCTCTCTTCTATAGATGAACAATCTAATTGCTGTCTACCTTTTTATTGTCTCTTTCCATCAGACATACCACAAGTGTTTCCAGTGCATCCCAGGTGAAGATAAGCCATTTGCTTTGTGATGGCTCTTACCACTCAGAGTATCTGCCTCCAACCACGTGCAAGGCTTGTTGGAGCAGAGTCGGCCTGTAGTAGGTTGTCCAGCTGCACATAGCCTGTCACAGAAGCTGCCACTTAATGGTACTTGAAATTCCAGTCTTCAACTCCCAAATAATTTATTGCAAAGTCTGCATACCCTGAAGTGCTTGGAATATTAGATGTTTCCTTTGTTTAATCCTCTGCAGAATACCAGTATTGTCAGGTTTGTGACTTCATGGGGATATGCTCCTGCACCCCTGGCAGATCAAGGGAGGAAAGTCTCTTCTGAAAAAAGTTTTTCAAACTCTGTTTTTCCTCCCAAGCATTTTTGTATGATTAAAAAGAAACTTTGTTCAACAGATTTATGCTGGTGTGAAATCAAAGGTAGGGTGGATTAGCTGACCTTTTAAGAACAACTTTTCTCTCTTCCAAACTAGCAAAAGATTGACAAATGGACAAGGTTGAACAGGAAGTTGAAACTTCAGCAGAAAGGTCTTTGAGAAGTACTGAAACAGTTTCCAAAGGTCTCCCCACACTGCCTGATTCAGTCACTCACAAAGTGGGCAGAGATCAACACTGCAAAACAAGGGAGTGAGTTATAGAGTTAAACTGGAGAAGGAAATCTCTTCTCCTTTGATACACCAAAAGCAGATTGCCTTCCTCAAAACATGATGGCTTCATACATTTTACTCTGCCTTTATACCATCAATCTCTTATTTTGCAGCTGAGATATATATACTTTCTTTAAAAGATATAACAAAGCCAAGAACAGAGTTAAGACAGGACAACTATGAACACAAATTTTCCTCTCAGGAAAAGAAAAAAAAAAGTGTTTTCGGGGGTGAAAGGACTTGGCATGAAAGCTAAAATCCTTTCCCTAGTACGTGAAAGATACACACTGCACACCATACACTGGAAAAGTGTTCCATGACAAAAAAGATCCTTCTCTGTTGCTTTACCAGTTACACAGATGTAGGAATCAACAGGGGTATAGTAACCTCCTTGGCTTTACTTTAACAGTTCATGCTATGATTAAAGTCTTACTACGCAAAAGCATTTAATGTGGAACCATTAGAGCCAGAGTCAATTTTCAGAGGTTAACAGAGCTTTTTTTGTAAAATAAGTTTTAAAAAAAGAAAAGCAAAAAATGTGAAATGTTCCCAGAATGAGAATTTGTCTGCCAAGATCCACACAGACTTTTTATGGACAAGTTACAACTCCTTTAAAATGTTTATTTAATGGAAATATGAATGTCAGTACAATTTAACGAGAGTGAGTGCCATAAATAGAGAATTGAAAGGTTTAATTGTCCTTTCCAGGTGTTCTCTTCAGAATTGCTTTCCTTGGCAACCCTTCCTTGTAGTTTCCCATAATGTTGATTAGCACCTTGGTCTGGGCTTTTGGGTATGTGAGCCTTTCATCACCCTCAAGTTTTTCACAATTTGAGGATCATTGTCCTTTGCTTGGCCAACAGTGTATTTTATTCTAAGGGAAAGAAGAGTGTTAGCAGAAATTCCTCTCACAGTGTGATAGACCAGCTGAGGCTGGAGGGGACCTCTAGAGACTGTCCAGTCCAAATTCTTGCTCAGAGCAGGGGCTGCTGCAACAGTTGCCAAGGATCATATCTGGACTACTTCTGATCATCTCCAAGGGTAGAGATTCCACAAGCTTTCTCTGCAACCTGCTTCAATGTTCAATGACTCTCACCATAAGATATCCTTTTCTTATGTTTAAATGACATTTCTTGCATTTCAGTTTGTGCTCTGTTCACCTTTTAGTCCAGTAGGTAATAATTCCTCTCAGTTTCACAGAATGGAGTGTTGCATGAGCACATTTGCAGAGGGAAAAGTATTGAAGGCCTGATCACCCAACAGAACACAATGCTCACCCTGCTGCTACGTACAATCATTCACTTGTCATGTAGGGCACATGAAATTTTGTTAAAGAAAACAGTATCAAAGATTTCTCATTTCTTTTGGCTTCAATACCTAACAGATTGCCTCCACCTTTACCCCATTTTGGAATGTAAACGCAATAGGGACGTTTAGCTGGAATACAGTCTGAGAGGACATGGCTGTGTGCTTGCAAGCAGGACAGACTGCAACATGGAATTCAGCAGGGCCAAATAACATGGTCAATGTAAATATCACAGACATCAGTAATGATACAAATAGTGAAATGCATATTTCATTGGTGAGTTGAGGGTTAGAAGTTAATCACAGAGACACAGTTGCTTTTATTATTACTGTTTTAAAACCCTTCCTGGACCTTCAGTAAGGAAGATATTATAGATTTCTTTTTTTATGAAGAAACTACTACAGTCAAGAGGAAATCTTGCCCTGGGATTTGTACTCAGTATTTGACAACATGGGTAAAATCACAGCTGAATAGACTAAACCTCCTTATTTAATGATTACATATCTAAGAGATTTCTTTCATATATTGGCTCAGTTAACATTCAGCAAACACTACGCTCATGGTACCCACACCTATGTGCTAATTTCTGACAAAAGAACATTAATAAGTATTTATTCTATTGGAATGTTAGATAGATGTATCTACTCCAAGGACTCTTTGGTAAGATATAGACTTAATGGTCAGGCACAAACTTTTATGAGAGGCAGCTGTTTTTCACAAATCAAGCTCTCATCTTTGTGCCTAATATGTGCAGTTTGAAGATTAGGTTTTCTCCCTTGGTGCATTTAAATCCTTTCAGCATCACAGTTAGTCCATATACTTTCCTTATCCTAAAATTGCTCATTTGTTGTTTATGTCTTTGTAATGCTGAAAGCAGAAAATAGACTGAAGGACTCATATATAGTTTTGTTTAATCTCCAGTGCTACCATCAGTTAAAACAAAAAAACCCTAAATATTTTTTTTACCAAAAGAGCTGCAATTTACTTGACTGTTAACTAGTACATGATATTATAGAACAGGAGTGATTTTCAGGAAGGACTATATTTATACATGAAACAGAGACGTGTAACCATTTCAGCTGCTTTTTGTACCTTCAATCAGTTTATGAAGTTCACAGAAATGTTTCACATGGTAGAGAAGAAGACAAAACCCCACAAAATCAAGACCCACGGAAATTATCTCTTTTGCTTTGTTTTTTAGACCAATTAGATTTGACATACATTAATGTCATTAATTGAAATAGTCAGTCCCCTAAATTTATGCTCCCTGGGGTCGACCAGATACACATCAAAGGGCAAAGCAGCCTCCCAGACCTGCCCACTAAGAAATAGTGAAGTCCTGTCAAGCATCTTTGTGAAACAACAGCTTCAAACCTTTACAGCATAAATGAAAAGGGAAACAGACCTTACTTCTCCCACTACTTCCACTCTCCTCTTTCTCCTGTCAGTTACAGATGTTTTTTTCCTACCAAGACATGCATTATATAAATAGAAAAAATTACATTTGGATACATAAATTCTAAACATGAAGTTAATACCGCAACATGTCAGAGTAATGTCTTATCTCCCTAGGAATCATGTATACACAAACATAAATAGAGAAAGAGTTTAAAGCAGTAGTAGTAGTAGTAGTAGTAGTAGTAGTAGTAGTAGTAGTAGCAGTAGTAAATCCCAAACCATTTAGAAAAATTATTGTGAAAGTATGTTTAAGATGAATTTATTGTTTAAGATTAATTTAATGGGAATTTAGTCACTGTCTTTGTTGGAGTTGTTTGCAGGTTTCTACATTCAATCTTGCTGAACACAGGTGAAAATAAAACACTTCAGTTGTTAAATCCTTGAAATCCAGTATTTTCCCCTAGGTGAATGCATGGCCAAACTGGATATCAACATCACTTTATGTATGTATCTGTGCTCCCATTTTCTGGTGAGTCTTCCAGATCCAGAAAAAAATTATTTTATTTAAGATGTTTTCATATGATCATTTTGTTTGGGGAGGGAAGATTAGACTCCTTCTCTTCAAGGAAGTATCATTTCCTTAAACCTGCATTTATCACCTGCTGTTCCTACTAAACCAGTGTTCAGTGTTGCACAAGCATAATAAAGGAGGCATTGAGCAATCTGAATTAATGTAACCTCTTTTTTTTTGTTTTTTTTTTTTTTTTCTCAAAAGCATGAAAAACTAGTGGGATTGAAAAGTTCTTTGTTACTCAATTATCCATGCTTGTTTCTCAGACCTGCTCAAGTGTGTGTTTTCTTGGTAAGTGCATAGGAGTTTGCCTTTGGTTTCTATGCAAAACTGCCTAGATCCAGTGTAGTCCTAGAACTGTGTAGATGGCATAGATGGCAGCTAAGCAGAGCAATACAAATACATTGGGTATTAAGTTCTTTACTTAGTTTTTAGGTCAATACAAATCAATTTGGTTTAGTTTCTCTGGTGGACACCACCCAGCTGTATGCAATAAGAGTTTAAATAAACAGAAATATAAATTCAGCATTTTCCTTTTGTAAATTGCACAGTATTTTCTCCTAGTAAATTAACTTGGTCTGAGTGGAAAGAGAATAAGCATTTTGAGGTAAATCCCCTGCCTGTTATTACATTTCAGTACTTGAAAATTCAGCAACTGGCTGATTTTTACCCAAAAATCATTCATCAGAGGTGCTGGATAGACAGAGACAGGCTTCCATTTATCTGTTCACCAGTAACTATTCACACAGCAAGCAACGCAGAAAGCTTCCAAACCCTGCACTAGCAATAGGTAAGGTGTTCAGGAGTAAGCTGAACTTACGTTTCCAGCCTTGTTGAACCTTTTAGCCTTTCTAAGGAGACATCACTAAGCCACACTGGTACAGAGCAATGGCTGTGGATGTGTCACAGAGTCACGAGACAAATCTTCTCGTAGACAAGTGATATTCTTATGCATTGCACCCTTAGCACTAACTTTAGAACAATTTTTCTTTTCTTCCTCATTGATCTCAGACATCTAGATCAGAAGTGGTTATAATTCTCACAGGAGATTTAAACTGGGAACAGAACAGAGTTTGTGGACATTATGCCTTTCAGGAAGTGAAAGATGTTCCACTAAGCAAGGCAGAGGAACACAAATGTGTCCTGTCTTTTTCCTATGGGAAGAACTGCAAAAGCACTGGCCTTGTGTCCAACTAAATGCCAGCTCCAAAGTATCCAAAGGCACTACTGATCTAAGCAAAATGAAACAAGCCTCTTCATCCCATTTCTTCTTTTCAAGTATTTCTCTAGAAACCTATGCTCATCATGTGGACTCATTGCATCCTCAGGAAAACCTGCTGTCTGTGGAGTTCCTAGAATTTGTCCCTGTCTTATCTTTTCAGTAATACTGAGAAGAGCTGTCGCCTAAAGCTCCAGCCTTTCCCTCTGGATGTGCTTTCCCCACCTATGCCCTGGAGCAAAGCTTTTTTTCTCTTTTCAGCAGTGTCTAGGTACCAAACCTCCAGCCTACATGCAAGGAGAAGTTCCTAAGCATTTGGTATAAAATGAGTCATTGAAAATCCCGCCTTTTCAGAATATGCTTCATCCCAAGCAATTGAAAAGTGGAAGAGGAGTGCCACAGCTTCAGCTTTCTGCCGTCGCGGTAGTGAAGCTCATTTACACCACCAATAATCTGAACGGACTGAAGAAATGAATCTCATTGAAATGCAATGAAGGCTGCTAAATGTGCATAAGATATGGTAATAGTAGGGCTTCATGAAGTTAAGTCCGTTTTAAAGGTGAAGTTAACTTTACAAGAGAGAAGGCTAGTTTAATCATGAGCACGTTGCCCACCAAAGAACGTGGAACAGTTCATTCGCAGTGGTAGTTCCGGCCTCCGAGTTGGTTGTGCGCAGCCACCCAGTGTCCCCAAGCCTCGTCCCAGCGCAGCCGGCACTGCTGCTGGGCCGGCATCACGCCCCAGGCGCTGCCGGGACCGCGCCCGCACCCGCGGGGCCGCCGGGCGGGAGGGGCCGGGGCCGCCAAGCCCGCCTTGCCGAGGGGCGGCGGGGGCCGCTCCCGGGCGGCTCCGCCGGCCGCCGCCGCGCCGGCTTCCCTCGGCTGTTCGCAGCACCTCCCTCGCCTGCCTCCGCCCCCTGTCCAGTGGCTGTCCCAGCTGCCGGGGCCGCCGGCGCGCCTGCTGTGCCCAGTGCTGAGCGAGCGGCGCGGCGGGACGGGACGGGACAGCACAGCACGGACGCGACGGACGGGACAGCACGGACGGGACGGGCGGTCGCCCAGTGCCAGGTGAGCGGCTGCGGGCTTGCGGGAGCAGAGGCGGCCGGGGGCGGCGGGCTCCCGAGGGCGGGAGGGACGGGCAGCACGGCGGCTGTGGGAATGGGAGTCGCCCTGAGCCGGATGAAGGTGAGCGACTCTGCGGGGCCGGGCGGCGGAGGTGCGCGGCTCCTTGGGATGGGCTTTCCCGCCGACTCTTCCCGGTGGAATGAGCGAGGTTAGGGCCGGGAGGTCCCGCGGGGGCGGCGGTGGTGGCTGGAGGAGCGCAGGTCGGGGAGCTCCGACCTCCGCGGGCGAGCTCCGCGGCTCCCGCTTAGTCACGGATCGTCCCCTGGAGGGGCACTGCGGATCTCGCCCGGCCGGGGCAGCGCGGCCCGGGGGGCTGACGGGGAGGTGCCGCGGGCGGGCCCGGCCCGTTGGGACTCGCGCCGGGCCGGTGCGGGGCGAGGCCGCCGTGAGGGGCTGCGGGCAGCGCGGCCGGGCCCCGTCCTGAGCGGCGCCGCGCTGCGCACCAGGTACAGCGCTCGGTGCTGCTGGTGGAAAGCTCTCCTTTAGCTTTCCAGCATTAAGTGCCTAATCAGACAACGGCGAGAAACGTTTAGTAACGTGTTGAAATTGGTCTAAAAACTGACTGATTTTTGTAGAGGAGTTGGTGGGGTTTGGACGCGGTTTAGAAGAAGAGACAGGGTAGTGTCCCGTTGGGGCAGTATTGCTCGACTGGGTCGGGGTTTGCTCTCACACCCGTTTTTTTGTGGGAACGGATGCAGAGAATATATTCAGCTTGAAAGTTTTCCCTGCTTCTTTTGCATACATTCTGCCAGGAAACCTGCATCGCTGAAAGTGATGTCTTCACAGTCACCATTTGTGCACAATAAGAATTTCGAGCAGGGGGTTTGTCTGGGATTTTTTTGTCATGTTCACTGGCTAAGTGTACTGGAAGCATCCTTTCTTGATTGAATTTGTTTTTGCTTTGGAAATATATAGGTTTCATTATTCATGGATAGTATTTGTAACAATACTGAACTCTGTTGCTTTACTGTGTTATTTTCTTGAATTGGTTTATGTGGAAACAGGGAATAAATGTTTGTAAACTAGTTCAAGACGTGCTTATCCAGCAAATTAAATGTGTGATTGCACAAGCCTAGGCTGGTTTTGACTTCCATGAAATCACAGAATTGGTAAGGTTGGGAGGAACCGCAGTGGATCATCTGTGCCAACCTCCCTGCTCAAATCAGTTTGAGTAATGCTGAAGGTGTGTTGGAATGGGCTTCAACATGAGCCAAAATAGCGTTTACAACCTCCAGATCTAAGAGATATCAATCCCAAAGCAAATTAGTTGTGTCTTCAGTTCTGTCATTTGTACTGAAAAAGTAAATCTGGTGTTATGTGTGCCTACTCAGAACATGTTCCTCCCTGTTGTCTGCATAGGCTAACAGAGTACATCATCGCTCGAAGAGAACTGCACAAGCTGATATTCCTGTTCTTAAGCTTTTGACCTTAAGGGTATTCCCAAGTGGAAAGCAGACTTCTGTAACTGTTTCCATGGGGGAAACAAGCAAAATTTGTTCCTCTGCTAGGTGACCAGTAGTGTGTTTATTGAATTAAACTGAAGAACAAGAAAACCCATGTCTTTGCTTAGGAGGATCTCCAAGTACTTGTCTTCACTGAGGAAGCACACATAAAATTTAATGATGAAGACAAATCTCTGAAGTGGAATGTTGTGAAAGAAGATGCAGGAAAGAAATTGCACATAAACAAAATTTGCTGAGATACAAATTGGGCCCACAAAATTTTCTACTTACACTGTAAGATAATATTATGTCATTTCTACTCTTGTACCAAGTGAGCTAGGGTTATTGGTATCTTTGTTAATATTACTTTAGTGCCTTAATGTAATTCTGTAGATCAAATGGAGTTTGTTAGCATGTTCTTTTTTCTTCAGTGCCTTCCAAATTTAATGTTAAACTTCTGTTTCTAATACATCAACAGAAAGTGGCTCAGATTAGGGCCAGCTGGAGAGAGATGAAGGACTAGATTCCCATTCTCAAGTTAATTACTCCGTTTACAGTTTTTGTGCCGTGAGTGCTCTTAGTCAGGTCTTCCACTAGTAACTGTGGAGTGCTGGCAGATTGAGAAAGTTTGGGAGTTCATGGGAGAATAACTCATGTTAAATTTGAACAATTTTTGGTTCTTAATATGTAACATGATTACTGGCCTTGGCAAATGCAGTTTAGCTTTAAAACTGATCACTACACTTGATTTTTATGTTTTCAGTGGAATATTAGATTAGATTATTTGAAGGCCAAAGTAAGGGTAGCTCATGCAAGTGATCTCATAGACTCCAATGTAAAAAATAGCATAAATAAGTCGTGTTATTTGGCCTGAAATGTTAGCTATATGATAAATGGTAAGTCTGCTAGTGGTTTTGTATACTCTGTTCAGTTAAAAGCTTTGCTCTTTTCCAGATGCAAGGATTTAGAGAATATTAATTGGTTGGTAGGTGCTACTCAGCTTGTGAACATGAATGGAGTTGATATTTTTGTTTATTAGACAGATGTTCTTGATTATGAGGGTCTTACTCTTTCCAGTCATAAATTCCTGGTGGAGTTACAGTTGAGGAAGGTTCTATAATTGCTCTATGAAAAAGATAGTCTTGTATAACTATATGGTAATTAATAGGACTCAATTACTTGGGAGTCTTGCATTCCTTTTTTGACAAAATACCTTTGAAATTTATTGTTGTTCAGGATGGACAAAAGGTCTTTTGTAGCTGACATTAAATCAAAGACAAAAAAATTCCATATCAAACTCCTCTCTGCCTGAGTCACATGGATTTGTCTTCAGCTGTGAGCTGAATTGTTTGTATGCCACAGGTATTCAACCTGTGAGTGCTACCTACATCAGATTCAGGACAGTTTTATGGCAGGTATTGTGCAATGGAACTGATACAGGATTTTAGAAGTGCATCTGACTGTTCAAATCCCAGACTCAACATTTTCAGTCTTTTATTGGTGAGTTCTGTAGCACAGAAATATAAATACTGTTTGGCACAAGAGCTACTTTTCAGCTAGTGCCTTATAAAAATGTGATTTTGTTGTTCTGCTCTAGGTCTTCTTCTGCTGGCTGCTTCAATACGGTGTTCTTAACCACTCATAGAAAAAGTAGAATGAGTAACATGATGAACTTATTTTTGTTTTTTTTAAAAGAAAACTGTAGAATGTCAGTTATGCTAGATGAGACAGTAGAAAGAAAAGAAATACTTTATAAAGTTCCTCAATCTACTTAAAATACTTTTTCAATCTGTAGAATTTATAGAAAATTACAAAGATTTATCACAGTATTTCTGTTTAGTGAAATTTTCATGAGTACTTCAAGTGATGCCTTAGTTACCAAAAAGAACAACTCCCCACAAATTAAACACTATTTTCTATTTTCTCATTTATGGTGTTCCTTAAAGGAATCATTGGGGAGTTAAGATGTAAGAGATCCATCAGAAGGTTTGCTGGAAGTTGTCATGTTTGACAAGATGTGACACTTCTAGAAATGGTAGAATTTGAAAGACAAAGAGTAATGTGATTATGATAATTGTGGAAATGTTATTGTGAACACATAACAAAACTTAGCATTTTTGTTATGTAAATCAGTATCTTTTGCTGGTACTTTTAGTGGTCAAAATATTCTCTTAGTAAGTCCTTCAGAGAAAAGGACTGTGCTTCTCTGCCTGGATTTATTAGACATTTGGGCACGCCTGATTGCGAATGCTGCTAAATTCCCTGTTTAAGTTCTAAGTTCCCAAGCAAACTTTGAATACCTTTGTTTCTTTTGCATCAAATAAATTATGGGCATAAGCTGACTGAATGGGTTTCTGATGGGCTTCATGTTTTGAAGTGACTTTGTTCCTCCATTATTTATTCATAGCAAAGTCCATGTATTCATATAAGTTGGATTAAAAATGCTTTCCATTTTTCACACTCATCTATGTTTTGGCAAATCAGCAATGTGGTGATTGTGGTTTATTTCTGAGAAGGCAAATGACTTTTTTATAGAGGTAATGATAGTGGAAAAAGCCATTTGGAGTGTAGTTGTACAAAGAAAATTTTTTGAGCTGATACATTTGTGGGGGTACACACAGGAATGGTTCAGATTTAAAGAAACTTTTCTGGAACTGCTTTTAAGTCATCTACTCACCTATGTGATAACTTTCAAGTGTTTATGAATGTTTGCTATTAACTTGTTTCAGTTGTAGTATAACATGGGCAATGGTACCATCTCCTGTTCCTCTGCAGACACTTATCTTGAAACCTGAGGAGGAGAAGTGCTAAAGGAGGCCCAGAATGCTGTTCTGGAATAGCCCTGTTTTCTAGAGTATCTTAAAAGAGGTTCCCTAAATATTTACCCCATGTGGAGACTGAAGTGCCAACATGACTGTATTTCCTTAGGCTGTGTAGGGTAGTGGTGCCATATTCTATATCAGGGTTTTAGTGGGACTTTGGAAGATGGTTGCTTCAGTGCAGCCATCCTTCCAAACTGATGAGCTTTATCTCTGTGGTACAAATTATTAGCTTTGGTCATTGGGCTGATGACTAAAAGAGTCTGAGAGAGACTGCTGTAAACCACCCCTAACCCCCCTTTCAAAAAAAAAAACCTCCACCAAATACTTTTGTTCTTAGCTTGCAGAGAAATTTTAATGGCTCCAAGCACAAGATCCAAGAGACCTGTTAAGTCCATGAAGTGAAGCTTAGGATGAAATCACAGTATAATTTCTTTTTTAAGTTTTTGCAATTCAAGCCAAGAGAGCTTGGAAAAGAGAATGGGGAAGAAAAGTGTAAACTGAGTAGAAACAATTATTTACTTTTTATTTTCCTTCACTTAGAGTAAGATGAAACTTTCAGAATTTTTTTTTTTTTTAAAGTAGGATAATTGAAAGCATGAGCTGGACAGTCTTCTTTTTTGGCATGCCTGGCGCTTACCTGATTCCTCACAGCCTGCTTACATTGTTCACTGATACAAATATTTGAGGTTTAGAGAAGTCTTTGTCCTTCTCTCTTTCTCTCTTCATCTTTGTATTCATCTTTGTAGTGAATACAAAGGTTTTTGAAAACTTTTTGTGTACTTTTTTGTGCTTATATCTCTGTATACCTTTTCTCATGCTTTTACATGGCTCAAGGTGCATGCTTAGTGCTCTTTTAATCTTTTCTGATGTGCCAACCTTTGTGTGGTCTTCTACTCTGCAGAACACTTCTTGTTGTTTCCCCCCTCCATTAAACCTATATACTTCCATACCCCAGAGTATTAGGGAAAATGTAAACAACCTGTCTGAAGTTGAAATAATCAGACTTGTGCCAAACATAACTACTTTTATTGCATCTCTGTTTGTTGTGCTTTATCAGTACTTCGTAAACTCTTTAAAGAAGAAACCTGCTCAGGCATTGTCAGTGAAGGGCTTTTTGGTTTGCTCTAGAATTAATAGAGGGTGTGAGCAAAGCTGTGCTCTTGAGGGAATACACCATGCAGACAAGGATTTCCTGGTTAGTGTAAAACTTTTATAAGAGCTAGAGAAAGGTCTCTTGCTCATCTCCCAGGTGACAATCGGATATGAGGAGGTGAAACATTTCCAGTCTGGGTAAGAGGGAACAAAACTTGCTTGTAATTTCCCCCGTCCTATTTTTGCGCTATATAGAGCACAAGTTACTGTATAAGAGAATTAAGTACCAAACATGCAGGTTTTTTGGCCCTGAGATCCATAATGAAGAGCCACCCAATAGCATCTTCAACTCCTGAATCCACTTACACGAGCCTAAGTGATTAAGTTTGCACTTTTACATGAATCTAAGGGGAGATCTGTGAGTTGAACTGCAGGCAGACCTTGGCTTGCACAGCTGGGCATTTATAAAATAAAATAAATTAAAAAGTTATTCTAATGATAGTATCCTGCGGCAATTGAAAGGCTAAACAAAGAAATGAATTTCTCAGAGAGTTCATCCTCCAGTTCTTTGAAGAACTCAACCAACTATTAGTTTTGCAGGTGACTGATGTCTGTGCTTAAGTGGCTTGTTGCTCTCTGTAAGCCAACTTATTAAGAAGTAAAATATTTACTGTCTTTGAAAACAGTAATGATTTATGTTAGGAGGAAGGTCCTTGAACTTGAACACTTTACCATTACAGTCTTAGAAAAAGCTGTTTTTTTACATAAAGTGACTGAATAGAATACAGTTTTTACAGACATGATTAACACTGGAGAAAATTAATGAAAACCAAATTATTATCAGACAGTAATAATCCTATTACTGTCTTCTGGAAAAACACGTAAAAACCCCCCATAGAACATCATTTTGAACTCAATGGTGCTACTTCTGCTGTTAAGTCAGTAAATTCTGTATATGCCAAGATTTACTGTGACACAATAGTTTCCAACATAAGCGTCCTCCCTATTACATCTAACTTGCTTCAGCCAAAATTTAAAAATAACATGAAAACTTCACTGCATTTTGGTTCCAGTCTGGAAAATATAAGGAGTTGATGGAAGATGTCTACAGTCTTACATTCTGAAAGGAAAGACATCAAGAAGTTTTCCTACCAGGGCAGTTTGATGTGTTTCTCTTGCTTGTTTTAGCCTTTTGTCACCTGGTATAGACTTGAATAAGGCAGAATATCACAATAGAGCAGCCAAAAGCTTACCATTCATTATTATCCTCCCCCTAAGCTGCAGCTTCCAGAAATTTGGGAAATATTTTTATTGAAATCTACAATCTTATTAGGGGATGAATACAGAAGGTTGAATGAGACCCAAAGACCATGGATGAAATAAGTGTGGCTTAAACAAAGCAGTTTGAGGTGCAGCAGTAGACAGCATGCTTGGAAGTAAATGAATGATTACTTTGGGCCATGATTTCCAACATAAGTTTCTGTAACCAGCTGTTTATGCATTGGCAGTGAGAACCTGCTCTGGCTAAAACTTAGCATAAAAGAGCTAATAATTTATTAAATGTTAATGATTGCCAGTAAATAAGTATTTTCAACAGGAATTGTGAAATTTGGATGTGAAATTTTTTCAAAAGTGTTGTAACAAAATATGCTTCAGAACACAACTGCTGTTTTTATGTTTTGCACTTTCTTTGACTTTAATCCTATGAAAATATATCTGCTGTACTGCAAGGCAGGCAGTTGCTGAAGGTAAGTGCAAAATGTCTTGATATGTCACCTCTGGGCGCACACTTGGAAAGTTGTAAAGTGCAATAGCAGGGCATGAGCTAATTATTATTAATGATAGGAATACAAACTCCTTTTTTATACCATCTTCCTGTCTTTGTTTCCCCTAACCTCTGTAATTTGCAAAGAGTGTGATATTAATGCAAAACTGTGACACGTATAACACAGACAAAAAAAAATCCAGTTTTTCAAACTATGTTTATTCATTTGTTTTAAGAAAAGCACTCTCAATTATAGTTTGACTTTCAAATTAATAAGATGGTGTGAAATGTTGTAAGACCTGAGTACAAGGTTGTCATTGGTCAAAATAAGACACTCTTCATGGAGAGCAAACAAGACATAACAGATTTATGCCTGAGCCTTTAATTTTTATTTTCTGAATTTTCATTTTTTCTGCTGACCATAAAGAAATGTTTGCTATCGTCATCTATTTCAGACACTTAGCTCTTTGTAAATAAAAACCACTTAGTTGTAACTGAGAAAGTGAAGCCAGCTGGTTACATCTTTACCTGAAGTCTGTGCACATAATTCTTTCCCACACTTGGGTGGCTCAGTTACTGTTGTACTTAATTAGATTTGCTTGATATACATGTGAAAATCTTTCATCCTGCTGCAAAAACTGTGTATAATTATGCTGAGCTCCCTGTGTCACACTGTATTCATCTATTATGAAGAAGAATACAAATGTTCATTTAAACACATGAGCAAATTAATAACAAATGAAAAGAATCCCTTATGCCTGATTCTGTAATGTTAGCAACTATATATCTGCAATTACATTACTCTTCAGGATCATTAAGAATAAAGATTTAGGATTCTAATTTGAGAAGAACATAATGACCAAATGTGTTGGAATGTATCATATTATCTTTATTTGAATATATATGGTGAACTTGTATTTTATATCTTGCTTTTTTTCTTAAAAAATGTACCAAAGATAGCAGCGTATTTTTCTTTAGTAGTGTCTAAACAACTTCGTTGCAGAACTAAAGGAACACAAATATTATTTTCCCAACTCTTTTAATTGTATGTTTTATCTGAACATTGGAACAAGTCTTGAACTAGTGTAGCTGTTCAAAGTCTTGCAAAAAGTCAGTTGAGCTGACCGTGTTAGTATTTCACTTTATATTCCTGTTATCTGAATTTTATTGCTTTGACTGGGATCATTAATTTTCCTTTATAGCTTTGAATAGTTTTGGAGTTCTTGATGTGACTGTGTTCAAGAAGCAGTGACTCTGTCCCTACTTGTCTTTGCCAGGCCCATTCTGGAAGTGAGTGCAATGTCAAAAAACCCCAGATGAGACAAAAACCTAAATGTACAGAAAGTATTTATTACAGCCTTTTGTTTAAACACTAGACAAATATTAGCAAAGCTCCCTCTGAAATGACAGAATTAGAGGAAGGTCCATTCAAACTCATCAGGGCTACAGAGTGCTCAGACAGGGCTGGAGTCAGTACCAGAAATTTCTTGGCTCCTGTACTCAAATTTAGGCTTTTGTAATGCAGTTTTTATTTCTGGGGGTGGGACAGTAACATCATTGTCTAATGAGCTCTGCCAAACAAAACAGAAGGCGTGCTTGGTGGTTCAGGAGTAAACCTCTGTCCTAGTCAGCTCATTTCGTGTGTATCTGTTTGCAGGACTGAGGCTTAAGGAGAAAACAAAATCAGGGAGTGTAGGAGTGTTCTCAATCAGTATCAGATGTGACACTAAGCAAGCAGCTTGCCTCATTACTTAGCAGCATCAATGGCTGCACTTGTATTTTTGGGCTCCATCCCATTCACATTTCAACTCTTGGTGTCTAGGTAGTAGAGAAAAGGGATGCTGGAAGTTTTGTTTGTTTAAATACATCACTATGGATGGATGGTTTAGTGTACAAAAGATTTCCCCATAAATAGAAGAACAGATATGCAGCTTGGTTTTTCTTGGAAATGACCTAATTTGAGACTAGACTGGGAAATATAAGTAAGCAAAGAAAGGAAACTGGTTTTGGATCTCTTTTAACCCTAGGAAATTTCACTGTAAATGCACAGTCCTTGAAGTTGTCAGATGTATTTAAGCACAACAATTTTCATTATCAGGTTCTTAGGATAATTAATTTAATTCTGCTACTTAGGTTGCTGATGGAACAACTTTATTAATACACGATTTTTAGGCATTCAGAGAAGCAAGCTGAGGACAGGTTTGAACATGTTTCCTGGGGATCCTTAGAAAGCTAGCTATGGACATTTCTGGCTATTGTTTTAGCATATGATTTATTTTGTCAGCTTTTTTTATTTCTTAGAAGTATTGCATGTTGCAATTCTTGAAAACACTGGCAACAATGTTGCAGTGCTCTTTATTTTTAAAAAGCCTTTGCTTTCGGTTTCTATGTTATGTTGTTATATGTTTGTAATTTATTTGCATGTATGTTTAATCAATTTTTGAAATTTCAATTACTTAGCAACTTCACTGTTTCTTCGTTTATTCCTGTGGCACTTCTCTGGCAGAGTTCAGCCCATAGTAACCATTGTAAATTAAAAAATATTTACAGTTGTGTGAATCTTGAAAAAAAATTACATTTTAGCCCCAACCTTAAAAAAAATTAAAGCTCCTGAAAGAGTTCACCATTTAGCAGTGCCTGAAAAGAAGGGAAGCTACTGCAATCTGTCACAGCACCAACAGAAGTGCAGTGCAGTTTGTGAGCAGTGTGAGTGCTAACCAATGCACTTGCACATGCACCCAACTTGTGATGGCCAAGTTAAACTTCTGGTGTGGGGCAGAATGCTCTGATCCCCCCAATCAGAGGTGGGTGGATCATTCAGCTCTTGATAAAGCTGATACATGGAAGATATTCAGTATGTAAAGTTTACTGCTTTGCATGTTAAATAATCAGCTGCAGAATCTTGACACTATGTATCTAAACATTTTGTATAAGAAAATGCACCTGAATGTTTCTTTCAGCATACAAAATATTCAGATGCATCTTTTTAAAAAAGATCTTTAAAAATTATTTCATAGAATGGTATCTCTTATAACAGAAAGGTGGACAAACCAGGTTTTAATGATATTGTTCATGAACTTGCTTCTCACAGTGATTTGTGGTTTATTAAAGTGTGGGTAGTGACCATGAGAGAATGTGTGGGTAGTGAACTGAAGAGATGCTTTCTTACATACTTACTGAGATTATTAAAGCTTTTGGACAATCTTTCTATGATTGCTCTGACAGCTTTTGTTTGGGTTTTATGTTGTTGTGTGCGAATCATTTGTTTTTCAAATGCTGAAAGTCTTATTTGTGCAAGGAGTCATGCCCATGCTCTGATGTGTTCGTAGTCTTTGGAGAATTGGAGCTTGGATGGGTTTTCTATGGTTTTGGGCTTTTTTTCCCCTTTCAGCAAACATCTCTTTCTCTCTTAGTGTCTTGGCAATATACAGAATATCCGGGTATTTCTGTGCAATATATACCCAATAGTATAACAGGGTTGAGAAGATTTATGCTCATGTTGGAAACATATTTTGTCATAATGTCCATACACCTGCATGTTTTCTGGTCATTGTGATTTATTTATTTATCTGTTTCTTCTAGAATGGTTGCCTGGGGAAAACAACACTGCTGTGTTGGCAGAATACAGGACATTTTCTTGAGATTTAGGATTGTTCAAGCAGTCCTTTTGCTACAGTTGTTCTTGGCTACAGCAAGCAAAGGTAAGAGAATTTTTTCCTGATTTGTCTAGTGTTGGTATTCCAAATAAATACCATTAGACTTGATGAATAGGACTTTTGAATATATTCAAGCAGGCAAGTTTTCGCCTCTTGAAAACAAGAGGAAAAACTGTCACTAACAAGAAATGAAACAGTTGGTGCTTAGCATTTTGGATGCTTTGTATATTTTCATTAAAAATCATTGGTAGTAACTTCTTCTAGGCTGTGGATGAGGAAAGAACCAAAACACAATTTGTAATAGCAAGACAAGTTATTTTATTGCTGGATTTTTTTTTTGAGCTGGAAGTGTTACTATTTTCAGAATATGTTGTTAAATCTTTTACACTGCTCTTACAAAAACACCACAAGATCCTTTGAGCTTTGCTGTATTTAGGGCGTGTGTGAGTGTAGAACATCTCCTGCATTGATCTTGGTTGTGGATCTGAATATGGCTAAGGAAAAGGTAGTAAGGCCCAAAACATGTAACAGAAATTAAGTATTTGAACATGGCAGTTTATGCTCTTTATGTAACAGTAAATGAAAAATAAATTCGTAAGGTTCTTGTGAAACACTGACATGGTGATGGTTTTGTGTAAGGCTAAGTAAAATAAAGTGAGGTGAAATAATTTGTGTTTTTTCATGGCTGAAAAATTTCAGTTTTTTCTGTAAACTGATGGTCAGTCTGTTACTGCTCTGGACTCAGCTGATAAAGATAACAGTGCTTGTCATTCATAAAGCTTCCTTATGTCAATAGTGTGTGTTGCATTTATTGTGTCAACAATGTACTTAGTTTATTAAAAAAATTGGAGTGTTTTTTGCTGTGTACTTAATGGCTAGTTTCAGAACCTTCTTTCTTTGTCGTGGCATGTTATTTTACTCTAGGTCAGAACTTGCAGTTCTGATTTACTGCCTGATTTTTTTTAATTTAAGTATGCCTGCTTAATGACGCTGTACAACCAGTGAGGTTTTATGGGTTACAGACTAGATTAGTTTTGACTCTAATTCTCCAGATACAGTAACTTTTGCAAAATGTTTCAATTGAGACAGAATCTGAGATTCAGGTGATAAACCTGCTGCTAAAATGGAGAGGTGTTAACCTCTTGTACTTTAAATAGTACAAAGGAGAGAGCTGCTCAGCAGATGGACAGATGTCATAGAAGAGTTTTTCCAGGGAAAATTTAACTGTTTCTAAAGTTCTGAGGAAGCAAGCAAAAAGTCATTTCATTTTTCACCTTTGTATCACTTAAAACTGTCATTAATCATCAAGGGAAGCTAAACTGACACAAGAGTGTGTTTTTGTTTTCCCCCTGTTTTATTGGGGTGTTTTGGGTTTAGGCTGTCAGCAGTTAGTAGTGTCAGCAGCATCTCTACTCAGTTCTCTCCTCATCCGAGGTGTCAGAGTATGATTGTGTTCTCCAAAAAATATGTAGAGAGAAGAACTTCCTGTGTTCTTTTTGATGCTCAGGGTGCTGGATAGGGTGATGTTGTTTATCCCCAGCTAAACAAATAGAACTGTGAATGAAAAGGAGGGATGAAATTGATTTTGGGGAAGCAGTTCTTAGCTTCAGATTTTTAAAATATTCAACAGAATCAAGTGATCCACACATAGAAAGTTTAGAGTTTTAGGCTTTATAAAAAAGCAGTTATGAGCTCCAGATGGAATACATGAGTCTTTTGACGTCATTTTAATGGACTGTAGCGAGCCAAATGTGTCACAGGTGGCCAACACTTGCAAGGAAGTTAATAACTACTGTTGCTAGTTCAAAGCCAGATTGTGCAGACATATAAACTTGTGACTATTTTTATTCAAGAGAATGCCTGACTGTATTAATGCTCAGCTGTATACTGATCCAGTGGTTATTAGTAATACCAGTCATATAAGGAAAATAACACTGGTCCTGTAGGTCTAATTCTTAATACCTACCTCATGCTTAATATCTAATGGCTATCTCTTGTAAAGATAACACTTATCACTGTCTAAAAATGTTTAGAAAAAAGAAAGAGGTACATTTTTGGTTTATGTTGTCATTCTCAGAAAATTAATTTTAAACATTTAGAAGTATGTGCATTCATTTCAGGATTTCTTTTAGGGCTTAAGAGAACATGCTTATTAAATACATGCTTTTAGCTTAAGTGAGGGCAAAACCCCCAGGTTTTGCATCTCTTAGACATAAGTATAGTAAGAAGAAAAAAATTTTCATTTCTGAAAACGCTTATGTGCCCAAGTACAGCAAAAGACATGGAATAGTCAGCCCATGATTGCTACTGAATGGAGTTTTCTTCACTCCAAATTGTGTGTGGGGGGGGGGAGGAATGTTTGTTTGTTTGGGGTTTTTTGTTTGTTTCTTTTTTTGTTTTTTTAATTATTATCATTATTTATCTTTTCCTTACTCTGGATTTTTCTTACTCTGGAGCTGTTTGAAGCATTCTTTCCCTTATGCTCCCTTTTCTGTGCTGTAAAGGTGTGTTCATGGCTACTTTTCTGAGTTTATTGCATTGTGTGCATGCAAGGAGACTCCAGGAATGCCTCTGTTAGAGCACAGGCAGTTCCAGCTCCTCGGTTCCATGGTCAAGGGTGGGTCACAGCCCAAACCACCATTGCTAGAGAAAGTAAGTGATGATTAACAGATCTTAAAGGCTTTACTGTAATGTCATCTCTTGCTTACAATACATCCACCCACATGTCAAGGAGACTTATTCAAGATAATACAGATAATTAGTTTCTAACATAATGCTGTACTGCGCTCACTTGGAGCAACAAAGTGCATTTTCTGACTATGATTGCAATTTCCTTTCTGCTTTTTCAGCATTCTTTGGGTAGATAAAGCATATAAAATTTTTCAGCCTTTCTTGCAGCAATTCAGATAGTATTGGTATCTGTTATTTTAATTTTGGCATCTGTTTTTGGCACTTTTTTTAATTGACTGTTTAGAGCAAAGTGGACCATCTTTCCAGTTTTCAGAAGGGTAGGCCTTTCTATGTAAACCCTTTTCTTAGTTTAAATTAATTGTTCTGGGCTTGCATATTGATCAACAGCAGTCTTTTTGGATTATATAAAGCAGACCAGAAGAATCATCAGCAGATTGATCTCATTTTGTGTAATTTCTGTTGGCTATCTGTCTTAAAACTGTTTTCATCTACAAGTTTGTGTCCACTCTGGCTCCCTTGACAACTTTGAAGTCACAATTCCCCTAAAGAATGTAATAGAAATTAGCAGCCTTTTAATTTTCTGTTGGCATATCAACTCTGCTTTAATGCTTAACATGAAATCAAGCCTCTCTCAGAATTCATTCACTTCCCAAACCAAGTCTGCTTATGATCCTTCAAGTTTTGATTAGTATATTTGCTCAGGAATAGAATTCTAGTCTGTCAATTTGGACGGTTAACAGTAACTTCAAGTTTTGAAGCTGTGTCAGGAAATTTCCCTACCAGTCAATTTCTACTTAAAAATGAAAGACTTGAGCAAATTTTTTATTTGGAAATACTGTGTCACCAGTATTGGCATGTAACTAGCTTGCTATTTCCTTTATAAAATCAGTTTCCTTATGACCTGTCCATGCTGTCAGATGGACATCTGTTTTAATTTTACATAAAAAGGTAAGTATATTTGAGCCCCCATTTTGAAAAATCTCATATTCTGTGATACTTTCCCCTCCCATTCAGTCTTCCTCATCCAGCTTTTAAGTAATTTTAAAAATTAGTTTTCCATACTGAAATATTCTTAGCAGGGTATCCCAGGTTTTGCTTTCAGACTCTGGCCAGACTGAATGAGTGAGTTCATGCTTCAGGATTAGGCAGGGGAGGCTTGCTGTTGGGTCAGGTATGTCTTTCTTCTCCTTTGCCATTTTGAACCAATCTAATTATTAACTCACCATTCAGAATCCACTGTCTGCTAGTTAGGATTTTCACCTAATTTTAGCCTGTACCCAGAGAGTTTTTGTTTGGTCTATGGCCTTGCATGGCACCTCTGTCATGTATGTTGAACTTCAGGAACTATTCCAGGTTGTGAAAAATGCCTGCAAGTTTCTGCTAATTAGCATCACAGACTCTCAAATCTATAGGATGCAACAAGAATAGGTATCAATAACTTTCCATGAAACTGGACTGATATATTTTTTGTTTCAAATGTTTCTGGTAGCTTGTACCTATCAAGTTGCACTTGGAAGTTAGGAACTTTCTCCTTGCTTTTACTTGTTGCTATTGAAAAATAAATTTGAGAGCCTGGAGGTCAAGAGACAGAAAAGTTGTCTGAACTGGTCTGATGAAAGCTGGTGCTCTGGTTGCCTGAGAACATTACAGAAGAACTGGCTGTGATCTTGACAGCTAACTAGGACTATGAACATAACCTACCCTGGAAAAAAACCCTGATCCAAGTAGCCTGGAAGTTTTTCTTCTTACAGAGGAGCTAATGGAAAAGGTTTTTTCCTATGTTGGACAATCTTTTTCTGCTTTTTAACCCTAACCAATCATGATTAATCCCGTACGTCCTCTGGAGCGTTCATAAAAGCTCTGCATATATTGATAAAAAATTACCTCTTTAAAGGTGTCGGTAGTGTGTTCTCTTGCACTGGCTGAACATCTGACAGGCTGTTTCATTTTTCTGTTGCTCCATTTCATGTTTCAAAGGAAATTTTTCTTATTTTGTTGCTGCTGTGTACACCATAAAGCAAGCAGCCATGATAATGATTATGAAATTGAAGTGTGCATATTTCCGCAAAATAAGAATCATCTCCAAACAGTTCACATCTACAACCACAGAAGTCTGTCCTTTCCTGTACTGGGACAATGGAAGAAATGAGGCATCAACAAGAACTGAGCAGTTACAATTCAAGTTTCAGTGTTTGGGGCATTGTCTGGAGCTACTTGTTTTATAGGGAAGGTGCCTGCTGGACCTGTTGTTTACAAACAGAGAGGGTTGATGGATGATATGATGGGTGAAGGCTTTAGCAATTACAAAATTATTAGCTTTTGATTTTTGGAGACTTAAGGAGGGGACTCAGCCGAACTGCCACCTTGGACTTCTGGAAGGGAGACTTTGGCATGTTTAAAGTATTGGTTGACAGAGTCCTTTGGGAAGTAGCCCTGAAGGCCAAAGGAGTACAGGGAGGACATTCTTCTTCAAGAAGGACATTCTCAAATGGGCAGAAGCAGCTCTTCCCTTGCTGAAAGATGAGCCAGTGGGGAAGATGACCAGCCTAGCTGAACAGAGAGCTTTGGCTGGAAGTCAGGAAAGAAGAGTTTGACCTTTGGAAGAAGGGACAGGAAACTCAGGAGGACTACAAGGATGCCTTAAGGTTAGGCAGGGAGAAAATCAGAAGGGCAAAAACCCAAGTAAAATTTAATCAGGCTATTGCCATGAAAACCAAAAATGTTTCTAAAAATACATTAACAAGAAAAAAGTGAAGGAGAATCTCCAGCCTTTATTGAGTTAAGGGAAAAGTGTTGACAAAGGGTGAGGAAAAGGTTGGTGTACTTCATGCTTTCTTTGCCTTAGTCTCAGAGTACCCAGCCCCTTGAGCTGGGATGAGGAGCAGAAGACAGGGGTGAGGAGCCAAATAAAGCCTCAGTTGTATGAGGTTCAACACGGCCAAGTACCAGGTCCTGTGCTTGGGTCACAGCAACCCCATGGAGCACTGCAGGCTTGGGGAAGAGTGGCTGGAAAACTGCATTACAGAAAGGGATCTGGAGGTGTTGATCAACAGCTGCTGAACATGAGCCAGTGTGTGCCTAGGTGGCCAAGAAGGCAAATGGCACCTGGCCTGGATCAGCAATAGCATGGCCAGCAGGACCAGGGCAGGGATTGTCCCCCTGTACTTGGCACTGGTGAGGCCTCATCCCAAATCCTGTGTTCAGTTTTGGGCCCCTCATTTCAAGAAAGACATTGAGATGCTGGAGCATGTCCAGAGAAGGGCAATGGTGCTGGTGAAGAGTCTGGAGTAAAAATCCTATGAGGAGCAACTGAGGGACCTGGGATTGTTTAGCCTGGAGAAATGAAGGCTCATGGGAGACTCTATTGCTCTCTACCTTAAGGGAGATTATAGCCCAATGGGGGTCTGTCTCTTCTCTGAAGTAACCAAAAGTAGGACAATGGCCTCAAGTTGCACCAGGGCAGGTTTATATTAGATACTAGGAAACATTTCTTCATGGAAAGGCTTGCTAAGCATTGAACCATGGTGCAGAGGAAGGTGTTGAGTGTCCATCCTTGGAGGTGCTAAAAAGATGTGTAGATGTGGCACTTGGGGACATGGTTTAGTGGTGAACTTGGCAGTGCTGGGTTGACAGTTGGTCTGGATGATCTTGGAGGTCTTTTCCAGCTCAATGATTCTGTGATTCTACATGGTCATCCTTGTTCTTGTGCATAAGTTTTACTTCAAAGTTTTCATGAGCAGCTAGGATTTATTGACTGCCTCCAAATTTGTCACTTCCCTACCACAAAAATAAAAGAGTAGGCTACCAGATCATTTCTTAATGTGTTATTTTGAAAATTCCTAGGAAAATGCCTAGAAACAGTACTATATGGAAGAATAACTTTTATATAAAGGATCTTTTTTAAAGACCTAAAGGTTTTACAAATCGCCTTTTCTTTATTTAGATCAGGAGGATTTCCTAGGGCGATACAAAGCCGTCTTTAAGACTGCGTGTGAAGATCCTTGGAGAATGTCATCAAGAATTTCTCTGCGCCCCTTGAGAGAATTCCTTGTCTGTGTGCACCTCAAGCTGTATTCCTCAAACAGTCCATGGACAGCATATGTATATGCTGAAAAAACTCTTCATGCCAATCTTTCTGCAAATAAGTATGATCTTGGACTTACAGGAGATCATGGTAAATTGAAGATATGGTTGTTCGGAAAACAAATAGACACATCAGTAAGACTTCGTAAAAACACTTGGAACCAAATATGTATCCAGTGGAAAAGTGACAATGAGGAGGTGAAGATATTCATAAATGGATCAGAAAAATTACGCAAGAAACTAAATGAGAAAGTTAATTTGCCTGGAAAAGGCCAGTTCTTACTTGGCTGTTCAAAGCTGCAAGGTACAGATGCAGCACCTCGCCAGGGTATGACTGGGGAGCTGTACCTGTTCAGAATGTGGGACAAGGCAAATATAACACAATCTAAGGACTGCCAGGATAGTGGTGTTATACGCTGGAGAAAGGAGGATTGGACCTATAACACGACAATAGAAGAGGATAACTCTTTGCAATGTGGTAAGTACCACTGCACTGCTTTTGAAATAGTAATTCAGTCAAAAGTTGATCTGTGTCTAGCATTTCTCTTCCACATTTTACAAAGTCTCAGTCTATTAATAATTTCTAAAATCAAAATCAAATTCTTGATGAGGTCATGTGAGGACCTGCAGCTTTCGCTAGTTTTTATCCAAATGAAAAAGTACATAATCAGTCCTTTAAAGACTTTCAACTTGCTTCAACTTTTCTGTCTATAAACCATTTGTGTAATATGAGAGCAGGATGCATGCAACTAAAAGTCCTTGGCGTACTGGGGCATGTATCAATTTAATCTTAAAATAATTAGTTAACACATTTTCTGTTCAGCGAATAAATGCAGAGGAAAGCATTGCTGGTTCTCATTCTGCACATTTGCTGGGACAAAACTTCAATGAGGTCAACTTTTCAGTGCATCAACTGACACCATCTTCTGGTGTAGCTGGTAGGGTCTACCTCTGCAAAAAATTATAGGAGGATCCAATTTCTTTATCAGTATCAGTAATGTCTCCTTTATTAAAATGACCAAATGGTTTCTCACACATTTCTTAAATTCTCCTTCTTCCCTGAAAAAGAACCATGAAATCCTTAGAATCAAATGAATCCAAGATTTTATTTTCAGAGAAACTGAATTCAAGCAAGAGAATAATCCTGGTTTTAGCTTTTGCTATCATATCTGTTGGTAAAAACCACACACTTGAATCAAACTTTGATGGAATACAATTTATAAATCATAGGAAATGATTTATAAATTGAGAGATTTATATGTGAGTAGCTCTAAGAGATTTTAATGTGAGTAGCTCAATTATTGTTTCCTAGAATTTTTATGTAGCATCAGTGATTCAGTTTAAATGTGGCACCAGTCTTAATCTTCATCACCTTTATCCTTAAAAAATGTACCTAATTATTTCATGCAGAGTCAAAAATATCTTTTATCTATGTAATCTTATAACCACTTGCTGACTAGATTTAAAGTGTCTTAGTAAGGGCAGTAAAATAACGTGACCAGATTTCTTTTTCTGGGAGAGAAACAAATCTGTCCAACAGACCAGGACACGTGGAGAATGCTGCTGGCAGTGGTTTGTAATGAATGAAATGCCTTTGCTAGCCTTGATGCTGTAGTTGGGAGCACATCTTCTTTGTTGGGTTGTAAGACTTGGGAAAGGAGCTGAAGAAAGGGTGTCTTTCTTTTACTTATGTCTGGCTATGCTTGAAGGAACACAGTACTAAGGCTGAAAGGAGGAACATTCTGTTTGCCAGATGTACAAAGGAAGTCTGAGAGAGGTATGTCTGGACAGTGGGGAAAATCTCGATCAGAGTGGAGCATCTGATTGTCTTTTACTAATGCACAGAAGGGACAAGTCCTTGTTTTTTGTTCCAGCAATTTCTGCCCTAAATATTGAGCATCCTTGACCATCACAGGGCAGCTTGATCAGGCAATGCCCATCTCCAGCTCTAACTGATTAATGATTTTAGAATTCATGATTTACTGGTTTGTGGAATCCTTTGTCTACCTGCAAGAACACTCCTAGTGATTGTGTAAGATACATGGTTTCCAAAGCTTTGGTGCTTAGCCAGATTGAATAACTATGCTGACAGGAGTTTGTTTCAGTATAGAGATCATCTCTACTGCCAGATGTAAGTTATCTCCTCTGGATAACTTGGGACATTAACAGCTTTTCAAAGAGAAGCTTGCTGGAATTTTTTTACGGTTTATTTGCCTCCCTTCAATAATAGATGCATTTTAGCTGATTATTCCTCAAGTCATCTTGTGAAAAGCATATATTTAGCAAATACCAGTCAATAGATAACAAAGCTTTTATGGTAGAAATATCTAATAGTCTGTGTGAGCTGATTTTAATTGATGCTGCTACTACTCTTACAATCTGATTTCTTTCTGATGCTGCTACTACTCTTACAATCTGATTTCTTTCAAGCTCCTCCGAACACCTGTGTAAAAATTACTTGATTTGAGAAGCTTCTCTGTTTTGTGTTAAAGCAGAAGGACTTTGAGTAGTAAGTCAGCAGAAGGATCTAATTTTACATCAGCAGTGAGCATAAGTGGCAAAGGGCTAAAGTTTAGGAAAGTCCTCTGTAGGCACAAAAGGTCAAAAGGAAGTGGTTCATTACAGTCATAATTGTTCTGGAGGACAAGTTTCAGAATTTTTTTTGTGACCTGGTTGGCATTTTGTGCCTACATGAAACAATTATTTGTAAAATGTTCTGTCAAAGGCTACCGTATTTTCTGTGATTTCATCTTTGCTTAACCACTCAAAGCCTTTGTGCAGTGTAAGCCATTGTCTAATTGGTGTCTCATCAGCAGTGACCCATTCCATTAATAAGTCTAGATTTACTTAGCTTCAATTTTCCTGCCTTTGTTTTTCTTGACTCTTCTGATTCTTTTACTTAAGGTTTTATAATTTATTTGAGTGAAATTTTTCCAATTACCAAAAATTTATTAATTTTTTTTAACCATTTGATGTCTAATAAGGATCAAAATCCTGATTGTGGTAAGATTCACATACATGTTTAGCATTTAAAGGTATGCTCAACTTTAACCAAGTAGCTTAATCCCCAGAAGTAGCTGGGATTACCTTTACAGTAGCTACATATTTTATGCATCTGAACATTTGCAAGAAAGGACATATCTGACTGCTTCCCACTTTGTGATGAGGCTGACCACATTTTTTGGACTAATAGTTCTCAATAGTGCACTTTTATATCTGAGATGAGACTCTGGCTCCTTCCAGTGACAGAGTCTTCTGGTTGTCCTGCTTGGTGTGGCCACTGCACACTGAGCAGGTGTAAATGCTGCGGGCAGGGCCAGAGAGGGAAGGAGGTCATGCACTTGGTGCGTCACTGGCCTTCCACACACATTCTTCATGTTCATTTGATAATTCCTGTCTTGCTAAGAGTGAGAAGTAGCATAACAGCTGTGATATAGAGAGAAGAGAAGAAGAAGTTGAATGTCTCTCACTTAACAGATCACCTCCTGGTATTTAAAAATGCCTAAGTGAAGAAAGATGTGCTTACTAGTCCATATTCTAACCTTGGAAAATTTCTTCATCTTGTTCCTTGTTGAATGATTCCTCTGTAGCTACATACTTTAATATGGACAATATGAACGATATCACTCTGTATAATCCAAGAAAAAAGTCTACTCAGTAATCCAAAGTTTGGGGTGATTTAAGAGAACAAACAGACAAGAAAATAAATTAATTTTAAGTGCTAAATCCTTGAAAATAAACTCTAATCACCTGTAAGTACCAGTTCTTCTGTTGTCATTTTTACATGTGACATTTTTAAGTTGCCTTTAATAATAACTTCACAATGAAATGCACTGTTTAAACATTAATCATTTCAGTTATACATTAAACAGTAACTTTCTTAATCCAAATACAAATATCCAGACTGTTACGCTGTGCATTTATGCAAGGAGCACAGATATGATGGGATATCTTTAACAAATTTCAATGAATAAATAAAATAGATGATCTGGGACATAACTGTAAATAGTATCACTGCTGTCTCATTTGTGATACTGGTGCTGTAACTTTTAGCCTGTTGCTTTTGATTGCTTTTTATCCTAATTAAAATTCAGTGGGTATATTGTGGCATTTTTGATTTCTCTAAACTTTCCAAACTTTAAGATTAAGATGTTGCCTTCTTTTTTTCACATACTCTTTTGACTTTCAATATTGCTGAGCCTGCTACTGGTGTTGCTGAAGGGGGTTTCCACACCTCTGAGTACAGAGTAATTTAATGCTGATGGGAGAAATGGGAAGTGATCGGTGCCCTGCCCAGTGTGACTATTTTGCCTCTGCATTCTCAGGGAAGAGAAAAACTTCAATTTGGGCTTCTGTTCTAATTTGCAGATGTGGACAGTGGAAGGTAGGTATTAGGCTCATGTAATCCTTTTTAAAGGTTTCCCAACTGTGTGCCCATCTGATGACAGGATCACCTTCTCTGGAAGTGAGGGTGGAGTCTCAAGACTACATCCCTGGGAAGAAGTGGAAATGCAGCTGTCCCTCATCCACTCATCCCATCTGCATCCCAGTCTGCTGGATACCAAACCTTGGGCTGTATTATCACATTTACTGAGTGGATCATGAAAGCAGAAGATGAGAAAGCAAATTATTTGCCCCAATGCCATTTTTTTCCCCTAGAACTGTAAGGACAGAATACTAAAGAAACCTCTAGAAGCTCTTAAAGGAAATGTGATGGGAAAAAATACCTAGCTCTGGAGTGCCTTTTTGATGAGTCATGTGCCACTTTTCTTTGTACCTATTAACAGAATACGTGTTTGACCTTCCCTTTCTTTGCTCTTGTTCCCTCCCTCTCCTGTGATACCTAACAAAGTGACTTTTTGGAAATCAGCCTTACAGAGAAATGGTAATTTGATTCACCTCAGTATCTAATGTACAGCTTTCCACAAACAGATAAAAGCTTTATTTATAACCTAATTTCTTACAAGCAGTGAAACATCGAAGCTGAGTTAAAAATACTGAGCCTAAATTTTCTTTTAAGGATACTAAAATGAACTGGCCCCAGTGACTGAGCCTGATGTGAACAAGTTCTGGCATTTGTTTCTGTCTAGTGGCCGGTGATAATTCATCCTTTCTTCCATGGTGCCACAACAGGGGGTCAGAGCAGATACAAGGTGACATGAGGGACACCAAAACATAAAACTGAGATTGCACTTAAGTTTTATCCTATGAACTTATATACAATGTGCCTCAAATTCTACCTTACATAGAAAGTCAGCCTAGGCTAATGTTTCCAGTGTGCAGCTAACTAACAACTGTAAACTTGTGGAGGATTTTTATGTGTTATTGTTATTAATGCCTTGTGTGACAGAATGATTCATTTGGCAGAACATTTATTCAGCTGAAAGACTTGTCAATGTTAAAGGGACGCAATCTTTTCATGAAAAATATGGATTTAATTTGAATAGGAGAATTGAATGTCATATTTTCAGCGCCTGTTTCTGCAAATAATTGGGTTTTGGAACAGCACCATTTTGAAATTTTGCTGTTTGAGCTACTCAGTTTTGATCATGAGAAAGTCTTGTAAAATGCTTTACTGCTGGGCATCTTCATTTCTCTGAATGCAAACAGAGTGCAGTGGTTGCTGCACAGTTCTGGTAATTGCTGTAACAAACAGGTTAACTGTTGCCTGTAAAAATGTCTAGCAGAGGACCTGTATAGACTTAAAAATTGCCATGTGGAATTGACATTTTGAGTCTTAAATGCTTGTAATTACATTACCCAGAAAGTGATACTAGATATCTATTTGAAATTAAAAGATTGGCTTTGGCCTTTCCGGTGGGAATTCTTCATGCAAATCGATTCTGCTGACTGACTCAGTTGAATTTTTGGTGAAAAAGCTTTCAGCACTGTAAGTGTGCTGTAATTTCTTATTTAGAAAATCTGATTTTTATAAATGTCCTTGTATTTTTATTTTTTATGTGTAAGTCAGAACTGATCTTAGCAGCAATATACAGTTGTGGTTTTCTCATGTCATTCTGTGGTGACAGCCAAGTACTGTGGCTTCAGGAGACCAAATTACAAAGACACCAAGATGTCCCTTGGGATTCTTCCATTTGCTGTTGTCTGTTTGTGAGAGCTGAACATAGTCAAGACTGTGACTTTGAACAAAGAGGCCTGGGTACTAATACAAACGGTTTTCATTTTTGGCATGCTTTTCAATTAATAGAAGTAAAATTTTAGTCACTTCATTCCATAAATCTCTCCTCTAGGCCCTACACATATAAGTCCAGGAATGTACGTTTCTCTGCCAGGAATGCTGTTGTGCTTCTGCGGATTGGCAGGGCTGTTGCTGCTCCTCAGCATTCAGTGCCTGTTTGGTGTCTGGAGCTGACTAGGAAGCAGCTGCCCTTGCATTCTCTCCCGTGTTTCCTGAGACAGAGGCAGCTGGCACAGCCTTTCACTCTGCCCCTCCTTACCTGTGGCACAGGCTGGGCAGGGGGAGTGTTCATGGGGAGACTCGAGTTCACTAAATTTCAGACCCTTTCTCCTCTGAAGAAGGCCCAGTACATTGCTTGCCCAGTCTCAGGCTTGCTCAAAGGATGCTTTCTGTAAAGGTTTGAAGGAGATCATGAAGTGTTAGGTAAAACAGCATTAGTCAGCAGCAGCTCTGCTCCCCTGAGACAGGGGAACAAGAAACTGCTGCCAGTAATGTCATTCTTGCACCAAATTGTTATCGGCAGCCAGGTTCCAGCTGCTTCTCACTTCTCCACCCTGGAAAAACTGAACTGCTTCTCGCACACTGGGTTGCCCAAAGACAGGTGAATCAGAAATGGTGCTACATTTCCAAAAAATTTAAGAAAGATTATACTGCTCATAAGTTAGATTGAAGGTAGGGAGAAGAAAAGGATCTTTTTTAATAATCACTCTGGAGATAGAACACTGTACCCTTTGGTGCTCTAAGGGCTGTGTCCTGTGCCTGAGCTACTGAACAAATTATATACTTTGAGTCATAGTGCTTTTGCTGTAGGCACCAGAACCATCTATCCCATCTTGACCACTGTGTTACAGAGTCTCCTTCTGCCTTTCCTTCCCTTTCACTGAATTAATTTTTTAATTCTGCTTTGGTTGGTGAAACAGCTTTAGCAGGACATGTGGAGACCATCCCATCCTAAAAGATTCAGTAGCCTGAGAATTAAAAGCTGTCATGCTAAGGAATGCTGTAAGCACAAGGCTATTTTTTCAGACAGGGCCAGGGTCTCTCTCAGAGCTACACTGGCTTGCACACCTAACTTTAAGTACTGCTAGTAGGTTTAGTCTCCTGCCAGTCTGGAGCTGCTAAAGTTACACTGGTTCCCATTGTCAGACGAGGTCACTGGGAAATGAAGGTGGTCACAATTTTTGCAGCTGTGGTGAGAGCTGCTAAACCAGTTTCATATGTGTGGAACACAGATGGGATTCCCAGGTCGTGGCTTAGCTTGCTATTTGTGTCGGAACAGTACAAAGTGGTATGGGGACAGTAAGGGACTTGATGCTTTTGTTTCCAATGATGCATGTTAGTAATAGAAACCAGTGCTAATCTCACTTAGTCAAGTTGCCTTTTACCTCAGAAAAGAAACCAAACAGTTCTTGTAGGGGCCTATTCTATCTACCTTGAAAAAAAAAGCAAGGAATAATACTTCCTATTTAATTACTGTTTGAATCTTAAAAACTGTTTTCTATTAGAGAAAACGTAGCAAAGTATTATTACAATGTGTAATCCTTTGTTTTGGAACAGGATATGTGAATTATATTGATTCGGTGATCCTAAACTAGCAGTGTTGCAAATAAAATACATAAAGCAAATAAAAGTTTCATATATGTAAGGATTTTCATGCTCTTATCAATAGTAAACAACCAAAGGCAATAAATATTCTGTTAGCTTGTAACTAACACATCTTGAGTTACTTTACTTTCATTTTTACATGCCAACTTTAGGGATATTTTGGATTGAACTCTAATCCTTCTCCAAATAAATCTATTCACTTTTTTTTTCTTGTTCCTAACAAAGGAGGAGGGTTAACAAATAAATGATATATGAGTCTTTTCTCCTTCCTCCTTTCTGTATGCAAAGGTGATTCTGATTAAAGACTTGGTTAATGAACTTGAAGCTGGACCTTGATAAGTCCATACTCAAGCCTTGACAAGCATCATACTCATGCATAATTTCTGGCAACTGTAGGCATATGACTATTGTGCTGTGAGAGAAGTCATGGTTAGACTGGTGTCCATTAAAAAAGTGCCTCTCAGATGATGCATGCCATCATCAGTTGCTGCATTTGCCAGCTCCATATTCTTGGCTTGTGTTTAGCTTGTTTTACTCCCTGTGCTGCTAGATGTGCTATTAAAAGCATTTGGCAGTTTTACAGGTCACTGTCTTTTTACCAACCTACAAAACCAAATATGTAAATGAACAATTTATGTACCTACCTCAGGGTACTACTTGTATTCTCAAAAATTCACAAGGTGGTTGAAGAGATATGGAAGATGCAAAAAGGCATCTTGTATACAGCAAGACCATCTCCACTGACTCCACAGGAGTTTGTGAGAAAGATCTTAAAGTTAGATTCCCTGTACAGATTTTATTTTTTGAATGGGCAGAAGAAGCAGTGTGGTGGTGTTTGCTCTGAGATGCTGTGTATTCAGGTGGGTTCCTTTTGAGAATTTAATTTCATCCAGAGTTTTTTTTGGAGGTAAGGGCTTTTGCACTGATAAAGACAGGACTCATAACAGGTACTTTTGGAGATAGAATTTACTTTCTGTGGTAGGAAAATCAAATTGCCCACCTGGAATGATGCTTCCTTCTCTAACCAGAAGTTCAGTAAATCATCTTTATTCACCCCATTCTACCTGAAAAAGTTATTTACTGTTCGAACTATACAGAATTGTTTTATCTGACTACTGCTTCAGTTCTTCATATTAAACTTGGTATTGTCTTGGTATTGTGTTAGGGGTCTTCCCCAAGCCAAGTAGGTGCTAAGAAAATAATTTTATACAATCTGTAATTTGTAATCACTTTACAATGTTAAAGTTAACAGCACTTGTACATAAGAGCTCTAGAACACTTACCTTACAGGAATATGTATATGTATTTTATCTGGACTTACTATATAGTGAGAAGTCCTAATTTTCTGAAAAATTACTATAAAAAATAGGGTTATATCCAGATTTTCATGAGTTATCAAGTTTACACAGTTCTAGATGTGAAAAAGAGCAATTTTACTTCTCTGGAGGCAGAATCCTAGTTGTCTCAAAAGAGATGTTTGATGTAACTTTGTTTTATCTTTACTGAAGGAGTTTAAATTCAGTAGGCTGATATGTATAAAGATGTGAATTTTTACTTACGCTTTAACTTAATCGGTATGTATTATTTTTCTAAGAATTTTGGTTCTCTTTCTTCTGCATAAGAAAATTTCTACCCAGGATGTAAATTAACTAAAACTAACAGTTTCATGGAAAACTCTTAAAAACTTGTAGTGCAATTAATTCAATTTCCATGTATTCATCCTGCCATGTTTTAGAGTTGCTGCTTTTAGCTTCATGCACTGTATGACATTCAACAAAAACGAACTGACTTTTTTCATTCTTTCAAGCTCTCATGCTGTCTTTGATTTCAGATCATTAGTCCCAGTATCCCAGTATTGGGTTAGCCAGGCAGCAATCTGCTTACTTGGCAGGCAGCTGTCTGCTTTGTGCATCTCACACCTTGCTCAGGAATAGGGACTCAGTAATTTCTGTCTCATTTATGATTTCTGTCATTTCCTTCTCCTGTTCTTATGGCTGTCCTACTGCAGAACAGGCTGCCTCTTCTCAGTTGTCTTTCTACATCACCACCAGAGGATCATCTTCCTCCTTCTCTAACTGGATCATCCTCCACTTCCATAGCTCCCCCTTGACTGTTATGATTAGGGCTGTATCTTTGATTCAATTGCAGCATCCATTTGTTTTTCCTTAGATCCAGAGATCCTATTGCACCTTCCAGGGTGTGGGACACAGGCCTGGTAGGTGTACGCCAGGACCCAACAGTACCAGAAGTCTCTGTCTTTGGTGTAAGCAAGACATCCTTCCTGCAAGTGGTCTGCCTTCTCACCAGGATTCCTTGGCTGTTTTGGTGTAAACTCCCATACCATCAGAGGCGAACACTGCTCTAGGCACCTGCCCACATTGTCCTGCACACGTTTCTCCCTAGGAATTTGTTCCCTCAGGGCACTTTCTTGTGTGTGTCTCCAAGTGATTGATTACTGGAGGTCCCACAGAGATTTCAGCTTGCATTACTGGGTTCAGAGTTTGAGGATGGTCATGTAGACTGCAGGTGCAAGTGGACCAGCACTGATGGAAGAAGGAAGGTGTCAGTATCTGAGGGCATTAGCAGTGGTGGAGGTGATCTACAGCAACCCGGACAGCAGCAATGACTCCAAGGATCTGGGGGATGCCCATTGCACGTGGTCTGTCTGGTGCAGTTTAGTGCCCACCAGTGTGACATGGCAGTGATGGACTAGCCAGATATCAAGGCATTACCTGTGGAGAAACTGTCCCACCTACTCCTGCAATTTGGAGAGAATCTCTCTCTTCTTCTGCTACCCTTGGGTTTGGATCCTGACTATGCTTAGTGTCCCACCAGGTTCAGTGACTTGAGAAGAGTTTTTCTTCCTTGTTGCCCAGACAGGGTCTCGCCTATTAAAGGTTCTGAAATAGGTAACAGTGCTTAAAGTATAGGTGATGCTGTGTTGCTACTTCTTTTTCAAGGCCCAGGATGGTGTTTTGAGGGGTGACAGGCTGTAGGGAACATTTGGAGCTGTCTGCCACTTTTCCTCCACCACAGGAAGCACATAGCACTTGCCTTGGTGGCAGGTTCCCTGCAGTGGTGTGATTTAATTGATCTGCTGGGCCTCCTCATTTATAGCCCAACCACCACCTTTATTCCCAAGAGGCTTTAGTCACTTGGCTCACTTGAGGATGTCATGTTTCACATTCATGAGTGTGATGGCTTCAGCTGTCAGATCCACCCCTTGGATCTGAAAGAGTTGATGGATCAAGGGCCTGTCTATGTTTTGCATCTCTCTCTGGGCGTCCCTGGGCACATATTTGGTGGGCCCATTGAGCTGGAAATAGCTCACCTTTTCGTCCCAGCCCACATCTACCTGAGCTGCTTCCTTTCTGGCAGCCTGATCTTTCACTGTTTAGATGTTCTTTGGTGGTGCAGCTCTTGGACACATGAGTATGGGCATGCACATCATGATGTTACACGTTACATTTTAAGCTGATGCTATTTTAGTCCTCTTCATCCTCACTCAAGCAAATGTGTTGAATAGGTTTCTGAAGACACTGGCAATGGAAGAGAAGTGGCAAAGCTCATGGCCTAATCTGTATCTTCCATAAGTACAAAAAGTTGAACTGAGGAAAAAACTGAACTCAAAAGAGTTCAACTTCCAGGTTTCAAAAAGTCCTGACACATATTTCTCAGTGGATGCAAAGTAGTTTTGCAAACCATTTTGAAGCAAGGTGAGTACCACATCTAAAATGGTTGTGTTTTAAAAAGTGTGTGTATGCATGTGTACAAATACAAATAAAATCTTCTGCTCCTAAAAAAGATCTTCTTATTTTGCAGTTGAAACTACTGCTACACTGCCTAGCAGAAAAATAACAGGTATGTTGGTGTTCTGTGGGATTTTGCCCCATTGTTCTTCTGTTTTAGAAAGTGTATAGTAAGATTGCTGCTGCTGATATACTTTTTAATTCTTGGAGATAGTTAAGCATATGCAAACATTAGCAAATTAATATTCCATATCATCCTTTTGTCTTATTAGCTAATTTTGTGGTGCAAATAGCATCAGTAATTCTCCAGAGAAAATGAAAATAAAGTCACTGAGATGATTCTGATTCTCCCTTTATTACAGAAATTGTACTCTCATTTATCCTTTGGAAAGAAGCTCTTGCCAAAATTTTCAGTAAGGCAAGCAAAATAGTTTTACTGGAGCAATGAATTCACGAGTGTTCAGCATTTCAGAAAATCCTTGTTTACTATTTTTAGTTTTAAAAAATCTGGTTTTCTTCAGGGAGTTTTGTTATCTCTGATTTAAGTCTTCTGCAGCAGTAGGAAAAACTTTACAGTATAATTAATGTATTGTAAGTAACAATATAAGATGACTCTTGGCCTTTGAGAGATGTTGAAGCACCTTGAATATATATTTTTAAATAGTGCTTTGTGTTTGCATCTAGCTGTTCTTCAGATTATATTTCTGTGATAACTGTGACTGTAACTTTACTTGTCTCTGACAGTATCAAAAACCACCCAGTGACTGGAAGGGACAACTTTAAAGTTGCTATGTGAAAAAGATATCAAATTTCCTAATTTCTTTTTGATCAAAATACTGACTGTAACAATATAAAAATCTGATAACTAGTTTTTGCTATATTAATAGTTGGCCAGTTCCTGTTAAATCAGATGTTCAAACTTGAAATTAATTAGGGTTTTTTTTATCACTGCTTTTTGCAGGATAGAAAAGAGAATCCATATGAATGGGATAAATTTTAAGTAGCAAGTCTCATTGTTATTATAAAAAGTCTGAGAATAATTCTTCATACCTGGCTTAAGCCATCTTGCTGTGTATGCTTGGTTCCCATTCCCAGAATTAGCAAGACACTCAGGATAAACATGTAGCTTTCAGGCTAGTGTGCCGTGTATCTTGGGTCTTTATACAGTTGTGGTTTTGCAACATTATACAAATCAAACTGTCCAATATTTCTCAAAAAAAAAAATCGTCCTACATAAAATTCTATTTTAGTGCATAAAAATTGTGACTTTTTTTTTTTTTAACTGGAGATTGTTTCATCTGCCTATTTGACAACCTGGAAGTGTTGTTCTGAAAGAGCAGGTGTTGCCCTCTTCTGGTGAATACAGTAAACTTTTGATAATATAAGAAAAGCCTGCAGAGGATGATAATGTATGTGTCTGAAACTTCATAAGGGTCTTTTATTTATTTATTTATTTTTTTAATCTGATATAAAATTCACAGATTCTGAAGAATCAGCTGCAACCACAATTTCTGGTAAGAAAATCAGGACTTTACTGATTTTTTCAATTTTTGTTATTTCCTCTTAGGTAAATGAAATCTACTTTTATCTGAGGGAGTGCAGAAAGGTTGCAATGAAATAGAGTTCCAAAATTAAAATATTTTCATTTCAAATTACTTGTTTCATTCTTTATTGTAATGAATGTAGAATGAAACAGTGAAGAGGTTGCAGAGATGGCAGAGGAGGAAGACTGTAGTGAGAGCTCCTTTACATCTCCTCTCACCCTAGCAGATGGCATTTCATGCAGTGTATTACACTACACACAGAGGCTCTAACAATTTCTGAAACTAGAGGTGATAAATATAATCTATGAAAGCATTTTAAAAAAATTAAGAATGAGGCACACAGAAATAACCTGTGTGAAAGCCAGTTGCTTTTTTGCTTAATGTATACTGACATGGAGTGAGTGCTCTGGATAAAAGAAATAATACACATGCAAACACACATGATCTTGTTATTTTACAGATACAGTCTCTCTTTGAGAATGCTTTGTCTTAACAACTGCATCACATTCAATATTTGTGTAGTATATACTAGGGCAAGTAATACAGGTGAAACCAGCACTTACTTTTCACTCTGCTCATATTTTGTCTACTTGTTAGTTGCCTCAGAAAATTTCTTCTTCTGTTGGGGATCTGCTCTGGTCCATTTAAAAAAAAAAATCATTAAGTTGTCCTATTGAAGTGACATGAAGTGTTCTTGTAACCACTTTGATGACCTATGTCACGATGACCTTCTATTTTAGGTGTCATCTCTGCTGACACCTAAAATATTCTTACTAAGCACAGCCCTTTAAATTTGCATCTATTGTCTTAATTTATTTTTTTCTCCTTTTGATGCTGAAAAAAGCTTTGCATCATTACTTTATTTTATTTATCTATGGTTATTGACAAAACCAGCTTTTTTGGAGAAACTGTTTGCCAAACCCAGTGAGTCATCTCTGTTTATGAATGTTGTGAGTTCATGAAGGAAAAGGTACTTAAGGTTAAGCAGTTATTGCAGTTGGATATGCAAAAATTCATCCACATCTTCTGAAAGAATGAAACCAGTAAAAAGAATTATTTGAGGAAAATTTGATTCCAAGCTGGTTATATTCGGGTACCCAGATTTTTGAAATAACATGAACATTATTAGTATTGAAATGATGTGAACACTCCTAACAAGCACTGCAGTTGTTCTTAAAATGAAATTTAGATAAATAATATTCTGTTTCTTTTCAAAATCTTGCAGAATTGATCTTTTTTCTCAAAAATTCATAAAAGTAGAATACTTTCTTAATACAATTTTTACTTCTTTTATCTTTTTTTCCCCTAGAATTCTCTAATGTTACTTTTATCATCTATCCTATTAGTTCTTCAGGCAAGGTATTAATAATGTTTCTCTTATTTAGACTTTGCTGGATTTAGACTTTTGGGTTTTTCTTGTTTTATTTTATTATTTATAGATTTTGCTGTTATGAATTTTTCTATTTCAGATATGTCTTCAGAGGAGACTACACAAAGTACAGGTGAGAATTTGCATGAAGAGAGTAAGGTTTCAAGGCAGGTGTTAGTTGCATTGGTGTTTCTTGCTTTTTTGTTGGTTTTTTTTTAGTAACTGGGATTTGTTTATTCCGAATAGTTTTCTTTCATATTTTTAAAATTTGTATTTATCTGCAATCTGTATTTTAAGTCTGCATGATTAGGGCTCTGAGGTGCACTTAACTGAGCTGTAAACCTTTCTTTTTCATTCAAAATACTGTATTGGTTACCAAAACCCAAACACAGGACAGATATATTTTTTAGCAAGTATATAGGGGGTTTTGTATATAGAATGTTTTCTATGCTTTCTGGTTAAGCTATTTTACAGAACTAAAATGTATACCCCATTCCTTGAAGACACTTACATAATGGACTTGCAAGGAGTTGTCAAATAGGATCAGAAATGACTCAATCAGAAGAACTTGTTACCCCTTCTTTTCCTGATTTTCCCATCTGAAAATTTCCCATTTCCCAGTTTCATTCCATATTGGTATGGATTTCTCCATGCCTCTATAGGACCTGGATATCTTGCTGTTCTTCATTGTTGATTGAAAAACACATTTTTAGAACAGGATTCCTCCTATGCTGAAGTCCCCATGTAGAATAGGATAAATAAAAATCACCTTAAAAGCACCACTTTCTCCTCTGAACAACTGGGTACCAGGAGTCACTGGCTCAGATGGGGATACAAACACTTAATTGGAAGGATCTTATTCCACTTGCTGCTTTTGCATTTCCCACACTGAAAGTAACTTCATTTTCTTAAAAAATGTCAAGTGTTTACACTTTTCCTAGATGGACAGAGTCTAAAATAGAAGTAAGAATTTGCATGGGGTTTTTTAACAAGAACATGAATTGCAAGTTGAAATGTGAAAAATTTTGACTTCCTTTTTTTTTTGTTGATTTTTTTTTTGGGTTTTTTTGTATAACAGAAGTCCTTACAGCAACAGATTATTACTCCACTATCACACCAGGTAGGATTCATCTGTCACCACTGATAACAATTTTGTGCATCTCAAATTTTAAGTACATGTGAACTCAGGAAGTTTGCTCCCAAATGTTTTTAGTATGCATTTTACTTGGTGTTGTGGTGTGTCCTGTTAACAGTCTGCCTTACAATAATGTCCAGACTGGTAGAAGGCAGTGCTTGTCTAGATGGCTGCATACAGAAGAGTTTGGTTATTTTGTAAGTCAGAGCAGTAGGTTACCACAAAAATGTAAGAACCACAATCTCAGGGACCATGTTTGCTTAAAAAGAAACCTTCATGCCTTTCAGGAGATGGAAGCAAACTGAACACAGGCATTGTATTTGACCTCAGGGCAGGCCCAGTAGGACCAGGAATAGACTGAATTTTATTTTTTAATTATCCACATAGAAGCTTAGTAGCCCCATTACAGTGGATTTGCCCTAAGTGCAAGTGGAAGAAGAGCTGGTTTGGAGCCTTAATGGCAAGGATAATTTGACTGTATGAACTGACCTGCAGAAACATTGCAGCCCGCCTTATCTGATGCTTTCAGGGGACCGGAAGCCCTAGTGATTTTTGATCAGTCTTTTATCCTCCACACTGCTAATCTATTTTTGTGTATTTTGGTGGCATGCAGAGATCTGAAGACTAGGGGGCACACAAATTGGTGCTCTGTATGGAAAAAGGAGCTTTGGTGGCATTTTTGGATTTTGTGTTGGGTTTTTATAAGGTGTTCTCGATGTAGTAAATAATTTTGACAATTTGTTATATTGATGTTTGATTATTGTTTATCAGTTATTTATGAGCACTTTACTTTTTAAGGATTGTTTTAAAAAAGCAGTATACAAGTTTCGTAACTATTTCGCTGCCAACAAAAGGGAACACAAATTTAGGGTCATAGAATTGTTAAGGTTGGAAAATACCTCTAAGATAATCAAGTCCAACCATTAAATTTATTTGATTCTAAACTGCTGTCTGAAATTTTTTTTTCCTAACAATTTGAATATTGCCACCAGCTTGCAGCCACCTCTGGTGCTTATTTTATTGATGGTGATAAAATTAATAAGGCAGCAAACTTTTACAGTCAAATGTTTGCACCACAGTGAAGGTGAAAAAATTCCCTTCTCATTTGGTACTAACTAATGATAATAGCAGAAAAAATAGAATTTGGGTTTTTTTCTGTTAATGGAGACCAATCCATCTGCTTAAGTAAGGGAAGTTGTTTTAATGAACAAGTGTAGGAGTTTTGTCTTGGATGCAAATATCTTTCCAGTGCTTTATTTTGAAATTATACAACAGAGCCATCTGTTTACAGTGCCCTAATTTAGGATCAGTGTTATTTCTCAGCAGTGTAGGTTGTATTAAAAATATGGAAAATATTGAGCAGCCAAAAGCTTGCTGTAACTAAATGGAGGCATGTACTGCTAGATAAGACTGTACATGGTTGCTGTCATCATAGCTTGAATTCCATCAGGTAGAACAGTTTTAGCTTCATGCTATCATATGGAGCCATTGTAGGATCCTCAGAAGCAGGTAATATGCTGCCCAGTGATTGAATTCTGTGATAATTAAAGAGGATATCAATTATATGCTGGTTTCTGTTTCTATTTAATTTTTTTTTTTTTATTGCAACCTGTTTCTTATAAGTCTTCTGTCAAAACTGTTGCAGAAAATTATTCAAAATTAATTAATCAAAGTAGCATATTTCTGAATTCTAAGTCTTGGAAAATGGTATGGTAAGTGCTGTAGAGAGGTGAAGCCTAGAAAATATGTCAAATACTTCCAGAAGATAAATTTCAAACACTGGAATGACTGTAAATACGTATATTGGATTGTATTGTGTGACTATACTGTATTTAGGTTTAACTTTTTAAATCAGTAATTGTTTGGTTTTCCCCCCAACAATTTATAGCAGGAGAAACCATTGTGTGCAACATAACACGTGCCTGTAATTACTCAGGTTAGTGGCTTTGTTTTCTCTTTTTTTACATAAAATATTATCCAACTACTTTATACTCTGAGTAATGAAGCAATATTTAGTTCCCACGTAAAAGCTAGTTCTGTAATAAATTTCCTTGTAAATTTAGAGAGATTTTATAATAATGCAAAAAATATTAAAGGTGAGGAGGTTAAAAAGGGTTTAGACTCTTGTACTTTTGATCTTTGGTTTTTCATCAAAGGCACACCATTGCACATAAGAATTGTGAAAAAACCCCAAGAAACAAGTAAGCTAAGGAGTTCTATTTATAGTAATAATGAAGTGCAGGTTTTCTGTTTTGGGAAAAGATTACCTGGAAGGAATTTAGGGACGGGCATCAAAATTAAATATATAGAAAATAACGAAGCTGTTGGACTAGTTCATTTGTTGAAATAGGTGAAAAGATGGAAGAGCAATTGCAAAAGTAGATAAGCTAGTGCAAGAGTTTTTATTTCTCTTGTATCAAATCAGAAGGCAGTAAGTTTTGCAATTCTCAAAAAGTTTTACATTCTGTGTTTTAGCATTGATTTTCCTAACTTTTTTACTTTTGGTTTTAGTGTTCTATGTAGGCAAGGTAAAACTTCGAGCAAGTGAAGAAAGTAATGCATCGCTAAATGTAGAAATAGTAAGTATTCTTTCTTTTGAAACTTTATTGTAAGGAAGGTTGAAGTGAATTTCTTTGTCTACACTTTAAATAAGTAACATGATTCTTACTGTGTTTGCAGTACAAGATACTATTTGCAGTGAATGGAACAGCTCTGTTTTAAACAGATGCTTTGCAGTCAAATTTTAAAATTCCAGCTAAGTAAACTTCCTACAGTAAGGACCTGTATTCTCTACATAGCCACTGAAAGAAGGGGGAGGCCTTGGGTGATCTCAAGAATTTACGTTTAGGCACGCAGGCTCTTCCTTTGGAGATTAATTTAGGCACTTGCCTTTGGAATATGAGCATCACTAGATGTCAACTATTTGGGCATAATTAAAGTTGGATTAAATTCTGGAATAATTCATGTTGAGATTCTCATAAATAGTTTTATGGCTTTTTGTGGTTTTTTCAATTATGCTTTTGCATGGTCATTCTATATTTTTTGGCTTGTGGTTACTGAGTTATTAATTTTGCAATAGGCTTATGTGACATGAGTGTGTCCATTTATACAACACAAGAGAGGTTTAAGAGTATAGTGTCATGCATGGCAAGGACCATATAGATGACCCAGTATCAAGGTAATACTATGAGGATATGAATGTTTAGTCGTTACAGATGGAAAGTGAGGGGAGGAAAAATTAAGGACGTTTTATCTTTATCCTACACATTCCTGTCAGCCCTCAGCCTGAGATTTCACATGCCAGTCCCTGAAGGCATGAGTGTAGTCAGCAATGTTACCACAGAGAAGAGCTACTGCACGTGGAGCATCAGGTTTGGGCAGGGATATGCCCCTGGCAAAAGCCTTCTCTACAATCTGTTGTGTTTCAGTGGTGATAAAGCCTAGTGAAACTGTCCTGGCATGGTAATATTGCACCTACAGCTTCGGGTAAAACTGGTTTCCATCTCTTGAAACTCTTGCTTTTTAGAAGAATATTTCTTAGGGGAAGTCAATGCCACATATTTTTTCCTCATTGCCTTTGCTGTTTGCACAAAATATAAAAATAACCAGTAATGCTGGTAACTGGAAGAGCTTAAGAATACATAGAATGCATATATAGAAAGGGCTCTTAGATAAACCTCAGTGTATCCCCAGACCCTAATGCTAGATCATACTTATTTAGCTCAGTTTTATCATGTCTTTCACTACAGTTCTTGACTTCTCACTGCCAATATTCTGTCATCTGTTATTTATGTCATTTATGAAGCTTGCCCCATTGTTGCACATAGAGTTTAAAAAATCATTCAGTGTCTGGAGTAAGCTGTCATGTTGCAAATTAAGCCAAACTCCTCTTTTTCCAGCATAAGACATGGTGAGTTTACTGTCCTTTTGCCCCTGTCTTTCACAAAGATTTTGGGGTTTGGGATGTACTAGATCAACAGTTCCTTCCATAAATTGTGACAATAATGTCACAGTAAATAGTTGTTGCAGTGTATTAATGAGAAAATGTGCTTCTTATCTTTGTCATTTCAGCCTATTGAAATGTGTGAAAGGAACAATTTTCTTTTAAGGCTAAAAATTACTGGTTGTACTTAGCTGTGGCATCTTTTTTCCTAACAGATTAATAACATAACCACCCACAATCAAGTAAAAAAATTAATTGAAATTCCAGCACACACCCCACAAGAACTGAGGTGAGTAATTCTGAATAAGAATTGAAATCTTTATTATATTTGAAAAAGATTAATTGAGACTTTTCATGTTTTGAGTGGACTTTGTGCTATTCCTGCACATTAAAAATTACACAAGTTCTAAGTTCTTGCTCTTTAACATAAAGTTCATACTGGTTAGAATACTCTTAGTTTATGTACCACTGCTTTAAAAAATGGTGCACCAAATGTTTGTTATAATTTAAGGATTCAGTTTATCTGGTAGGAAATGATGAACTTTCCTAGCTGCATGTTCTTTAATAAATATTCTTGAAGTCATATCTATGGTTTTATTTTGTTTTCATTTTTTCTTTCCCAGTCTTTTTAAGGAAAGGTTTGAATAAGTGAATATTTCCCAGACTTACCCTGAAAATCAAAAAGATGTGGTTGCCCAACAAATCTTGTTTGTAGAAGAAATCTTGAGTACTTCTTACTCATTCTATTTCTGTGGCTTTGAGTATAATTTAGAATTCTATTCCCAGTAATGCTTGGCAAAAGGCAACATTAAGATTTATCTTCTGCTCTTTTAAATAACATTTACAATGGGTTGATGTTCAAATGTGATGACAGAGGTTTAAATTTAGTTTGTGTAGTGACTAATAAAAGTCAGCTCTTCAAATGTTTAATGCTGGAGGTTTTACAGTATTACAACCGGCCTGACTTTAAAAATCATTGATTAACTGGGAAAATATTTTTTCTCTGTAACTGTTTTTTAAATTAAATTGTTTTAATTGTTTTTAGAAACATAACTAAAAATCCTCCCTAACAGTAATATTTTATTTTAAAGCATTTCAGAGTTCAACAAAACCTTGCAAGCAGTAAGTGAGGTAAGATTACTGATTGTTGTTACTCTCTGGAAAACTTTTTTCCAATTTACTTCTGATAAGTCATCACTCCTGATTTCTCCTTATAAACCAATTATTTTTTTCTGTTTTGATTTGTCATTACAGTCCTCTGTTATGGAATGCCTTGCAGAAAACCAGAGGTTTGTTTTTAAATTTTTAAATAAAAAATATTTAAAAGCTCATATATTGCTTTGTGATATGTGAAGTATGCATGGCTCTTTAGCACAAGACAAACTCTCTAGGAAGTTCAGAAGTTCAAGAAACTGGCTGGAGAAATATGTATAGGTTAACAAAGAAACTCTCAATTCTGATTACTGTCCTGGCATTAGTGATTTTGAAAAAACCTTTTAGAGTTTGTTGGTTTTGTTTATCTAAATGTATTGCTTCTCATTAGTCTTCTGATGAAGCCCTGGTTTCCCTGCGTCTTGGTATTACCTGAGTCATGTAACTGGGAGCACCAGAATTCCAGAACTTGTGAATGCAATGCAATCTTTATGAGGGATTTGCTTGAGACATCCCAAATTGCTGTTCTTCAGCTTGGGAAACCAACCATCCTTGGCGTAGGGGGAGTCTGAGGAAATAAGCAGTTCACAGTCTGGAAACCATGGATGATCAGAATGACAAAGCTGCTCCAGAGAGGTGATCCTGGAAACCCTAAAAAGTAGATGATATCTCAGTTTAATTGCTACTTACCATTAAATTGTCCTTTAAAATGATCAGCTTGGAAATGCTGTATTCTAAAACAAAATGAAACTTCATTTCCCCAAATACTTGAATCTGGACTTTATCTTCCTGGGTTAGGATGAAAGAAAAGTCCAAAACACTCAAATAAAATAGAAAGTAGTCAGATCATCCCTTCATGTCGTATACTGGCAGTTGCTAGAGTAATCTTTTAATTCTTATGAGCTGAAAAGAAACCTTTTCATTCATCTCTATGTTTGCATTTGCTGAATATGAAAAATTTCCTGGAGGTTCCCTAGCTTAGTCAGGGCTTCTGGTCCTCGAACTGTAGTTGTAAAGATGGAGTTACATGCTGGAATGGGTCACTGAAGTTCTCTCTAAAGTCAAGAGAGAATGCTGGCTTCCTCTGGTGGTGGAGGTTTCATAAACACTGGCATATTTACACTAACAGCAGAGATTATATGGTTATCCTCACAAAATTATCAACTCTTTAATGACCAACATTGATCAGAGAGGACCCCATTTAAGAATTGACATAGTAGAGAGAAGGGACAATAAATGCCACAAACTGATGTATTATGCTTTTAATCTGCCTGGCATAGTGGTTTATGTGCATTAAAAATATGCCCAAATCTGACAGAGCCTAGGAATAATGTGCTTTCACACTTAGCATTTGTACTTATGTGCTTTAATTTAGCATTTGATGTTACTTTCATCTGTTAGAAAGAGTCTTGAGTCTTAAGCTTTTTTCTTCTGTTTTAGTACACACTGCAATTTCATAATGAAGCTGGCTGAGAGAGAAAATATAAGCAGTTTAACACAAAAAGCAAAAATAAGTCAGCTTGGTAAGTTATGCTTTAAACACAGTCTCATCACAATTTTATGTAAAGACATGTGGTCTTCAAGTAGCTAAAAAGACAAAATAGTTACTAATAGATCAAAATATTTTTTGTTTTGAGCAATATAAATACATAAAAATGCAGCCTTCTGATTTTTGGGGGTATCTGGAATAAAAATAACTTTTTAAAACATTTTATTATAAAATTGCCAGCTACTTTAATAGAGCATACTTTGAAAGGATTAGGTGTAAAATAAGATGAGAACATAAATGTCTCGCTGAAATGACAATCTGAATTGAAAGGGTTGTTAAGTAGCCAACCTTTCTTAGTGATATTGCGACAGGATGGAGTACTGGCTCATACCATTTTTCTCTGTTTCAAAAGCTGTTGTGTTGCATTTTCATTTGTTTAAAATTAAAAAAACAGATAAATCCATTTGTCAGGCATTGAACAAAAATCTGAGGGTATGGCAATATTTGGACTGGTCAAGAGTTCTTTTGTTTTGCAAAACTAATTTGAGAACAAACTTCAAAATAAATTATGCAGTAAATACTGTTGTTTAAAGACATATTACACATGGTTAAATATTCTACTTAATGGTATTAGCAGTTGTTATGCTTAAGGATAATGCTTCTTTGTCATCTCAGATCAGTGCTGCTGTTCATCACTGAAGTATTGTTCCTTAACTGCTGAAGAATTACGAATGTAGTAAGTATAAATACAAAATTTGACTTGTCTTATTTCCTCAATTTCCTAACACATGGCTGGAGTCAACTTCCATGCTTCAGTGTAATAGCCAGAAAGGAGTCCTCAACAAAAAGCTGAGAGGCATTTTCCAGTGTACCTCCCTCCTCTTTCCTCCCTCTTTCCCTTCCCTCCCTTCTTATCCCTTTTTTTTCATTTTTTTCTGTGATGCATCTAGCTTTTGTGTTCAACAACAGCTCCCCCTCAGAGCAGGCAGCAAAGGCAGCAATAGTATTTGTTTATGGACTTGCTAGTTAACAATTACAGCAATAGAGAATGTAAGAACCTTCTGAGTATTAGAGCATGAAACATCCAATCTGGCTGATTTTAAAATATGCATCATTATTAGTATGTCTATATAATTTTTATATATATTCTTCTATTATTACTTGTTTTCTTTAAAATAGAAAAAATGTTAAACTTAACCTGGATTTTTGTACCTGTTTTTCTTTTACAGTACTATACAAGTGCCACCTCATTTTATATGGGTTCCTTCCCCTCATTCTCCTTCTCTCCCTAAAAAGACTTCCCTCAAATCTAATTCTTTTATTTCCCCCACTATACTTTCTGCTAAACAAAGCCCCACAGTTAGACCACTGATCCCACCATTCACAGAAATTTATTTTTCTGGAACTCTTTCCACATCTCCCCTTACAAACCCTCTCTCTGAAAACTCTGTGCCTTCCACCCTTGTTACCACTGCACACTCCTCTTCCGGGTCTCTTGCTCAACCTACCATGTCAACTTTTTCTTCCATAACTTCCAATACATCCATCACTGTTCCCATACCTGCAACAAAATCTGTCACTAATGCTGCTATGTCAATTAAATCTGATGCTGCACACCTTAACAAGGCTGTTACAATACTTTCTCCTTCTGTAGGTTACACTAAACATTCTTCACTTTCTTCTTCTGAGCCTCCCAAACTTCCAATGGTAAACCGCCCCTTTGAGTCTATCACCGATTCTGTTGCACAAATTCCCCCTGCTTCAAGCCAACCTATATCTGCTCACAAAAATGTCAGTACAGTACCTATTGTTCCCCTTACTCCTTTCACAATATCTTTGACCCCTACTGCTAGTCCTGTCAACCATTCTGTCTCAGCTTCTCGTCCTCATTCTACTGCTGATGGCCATGGGACCCCAGGTAAATATGAAAAGTAAAGAATTATTTTTGTTTGAATGCCATATACTAGATTTGCTTTTCAACTTCATTGTTATATATATGAGAGTTGACCTTATAATTATTGTGAATTACTTTGGATGGGAGTGTTGATCTGCTGGAAGGTAAGAAGGCTCTACAGTGGGATCTGGACAGGCTGGATCGATGGGCTGAGGCCAACTGTATGAAAGGCTCAACAAGGCCAAGTGGCTGGGTCCTGCACTTGGGTCACAGCAACCCTGGGGAACAGTCCAGGCTTTGGGAGTAGTGTCTGAAAGCTGCCCAAAGGAAAAGGGCCTGGCAGTGCTGGCTGACAGTGGCAGAACATGAGCCAGCTGTGCCCAGGTGGCTGAGAAGGCCAGTGGCATCCTGGCCTGTATCAGCAGTAGTATGGCCAGCACAACCAGGGCAGTGATTGTCTTCTGTACTCAGCACTGGTGAACCCACACCTCACACCTCGTGTCCATTTCTGGGCCCCTCACTACAAGTAGGACTTTGAGGTGCTGGAGTGAGTCCAGAGAAGGGCAATGGAGCTGGGGAAGGTCCTGGAGTAGTCTCAGGGTTGGCCTTATTGCTCTGTAAAACTCCCTGAAAGGAGATTGTAGCCAGGTGGGGGTCAGCCTCTTCTCCCAGACAACCAGTGACAGGATAGGAGTAAATGGCCACAAGCTGTGCCAGGGAGGTTGTTGGACATCAGGAAGAATTTCTTCTCTGGTAGGGTTGTTAAGCATTGGAATGGACTGCCCAGGGATGTGGTGGGGACACCATCTCTGGAGATGTTCAAGAAACAACTGGACATGGCACTCAGTGCTGTGGTCTAGTTTACAAAGTGATGTTTAGTCAAAAGCTGGACTTGATCTTAGAGGTCTTTTCCAGCCTAAATGGTTCTGTGATTCTGTTCTGTGTGAAAACCCTGAGACAACTTTCACTTGATATGCATGTATTTTAAAATACATTCTGATGTCTTTGGACATGGTGAGTGATAGCTCACCCTACACCATTGTTTGTAACTGTCATAGGTTACAGTGCTCAATTCCCATTAGCACAAATGTCTTTTGAACAGAAAAAATTAAGTCAGAGAGCAAGGTAGATTTTTTTTAAACTAACCTAATATTTAAAATACTGCACAGTGATTTTGGATTATCCTTAAAATATTGTTATTGACTGGGAATATTCTTAGTGGCTATGTATTTTCTTATGAAAATTCTACACAAGCTTCTTTTCAAATTTCTGATGCTCTCATGATTTTACTCTACATTCAGGTGTTCAGTGGCTAAAAATTCAAAATAATAGGTTATTTAATATATTAAATATGTTTAATATATTAACAATTAAATGTAATATGTTAGTGATCTCATGTGAGAAACTTTGAAATCAATAAAACATGGAAATAATGTTGTCAGTTTGAAATCTTGCTTTATGTTTTCTTGAGATTTAAATTACCACTGTCTGCAAAGTAGCTGATAGGGAGAAATTACATGACTTGTTGAGAACCCTTATGAGTAGTGATACAATTTTTTAATCAAGAGAACAGTTTAATTTTTCTGCTTCTCCAAGCTTACATCATTTGTTGAACACAATGTTTAACTTTTCATTTGTCACAGGAAAAACCCTTTCAGCTATCACAAATATAACTTCTGTACACACCACCATTAGTATCGCCACAGCTGAGCAGATTGTGTCCAAAATAGAAAATGATTTAGCTGCTGGAAAAATAGAGCCAAAAGATGTAGAAAGGATGGTTAGTGAGGTGAGCACTATCCTCACTGCTTCTCAGCCATTACCACCACGAATTTCTAACAGGTAGGTCATTTGGCAATAGATTACAGGAGTGTTGTATTCACTGTCTTGACAAATTGGCTTAGTCAAGTTTCACTTTTTCATAATCATAATCCAGAAGAATATTTTTTGTTCTTTTATGTCGTTATTCAAAATGGAAGGACTATCATTCTAATGTTACAGCTCTACTATCATATAATGCCATGGAAAATGGTGGGGGTATTTTTGTTGGCACCATAATAAGTGATTATTTTGCATTACACTCGGATTATTGCTCCATAACCATAACTTGCTTGAGAATTTTGGATGTATGTGCTTGGTAATACTGAGTATACTTTTTCTTAACAGAATTATAAAGCTGGTGGACTATATTGGCTTAAAACTAAACTTATCAACATCATCTGCTGAATTTGTCTCTCCTTCCTTGGCTCTGGCAGTTGTCAAAACCAACAGAATCCGCTCCAGCCAAATGTCTTTTGCTGTTCAGGACTCCGATGATCTCCAGGTTACAAAATACTTACAATACCTACAAATTGTCAAACATTTATTTTAAAGTGTTTATGGTTTTATATTTATAGGAATATGAGTTTGTTTATGTCAGTGTCAGGATCTTTAGTTCATGTTAGTTTTAGACTTTTTTTAAGCCCTTCTCAGTTTTTCCTTTAATATTCAACTGTGTAAATAGGTGTAAAAGAGAGCTGACTTAGCAGAAACTGGTAGAACTAATAAGCTGTTGGAGAGGGTACAACTAGAACACCAGAATGGGCAAAGTGCTTTGCAGAATAACTTTGCCTCAAGCCCCCTGAATTATGAGTCATTTATTCAACCACCATGACAGTGCTGAAATTTGTCAAGGAGTGTTGCCAGATGGCTTCATCTGTTAGAAGGAAATAATTGTAGAGGGTTCCAGAAAAGAACTATTATGTGTGTTGCTTGGATAATGATGCTCAGAATATTTGTCACTAATGGCATCTCACCAAGAAAGAAGTGCTTAGAAAGTTTGGTTGGATCCCCTTTATCTCATTCAAAACCTCCCTCCTGACAGAGAAAATAATGGACAATACCAGCCCTGGAGGCTTAAGCAAGGAGAGATGGAAAGTTTTGGACCAATTTTGACACATTCTGCCTCCTCAGAGAAGAAAATAGCTTAATGTATCGTAAGCCATATGTAGTACTGGAACTTTTTTGTGTTACTGAAAATTATATAGATGTTTAACATATGAGTTCTATTTCTTAGCAATATATAGTGCATGAATGTGAGATGACTAGGAGATGCTAGCGCTGACATACAGATAACTTGCTAAGGAATGATTTTTTTATTTTATGGCATTGGCAAAGAAACTCTGTAAATTTTCAATAAGTATAATCTACTTCAAACTAGAGCAACAGGAGTGCTTTTGTAGAATTAATTCAGGATTTCTTTGATGGCTCTCTACACCAGTGATGTCCAAAGTGGGGTTTGAGTACCTCAGGGTGTGCACACGCCAGTCCAGTGCAGTGCAGGAAACTGTTATTTATATGTATATCTTATAATAAATAAAAATTACATTTTTTAAAGTAATTTTTAATCTCCTCAATTAAAAAAATTATAACTTGCATAATATATTAGTAAATTAGTAATTCATACATGTAACTTATGGATAGGTATATACTGGGGTTCATGCTAAAAAATTTTTAGGGGATGCATGATCAAAAACATTTGGAGTGTGCTGATCTAAACAGATGAGTTAAATCACATTGTTAGGGCACTTTGGGGAGTTCCCGCTGTTACTCTTACTACAGACATTCTTTCAATACTCAGGTAATTTCTCTCTGCAATACTACTAACGTTTCACATCTCCCAGGAACTCTGAGGCTATGATATTTGTCTGTAAAGGACTAATGTATGACAGGACTGTTGGGAGATCCTGTACTAGACAAAGCTCCCTGGCCTGTAAGCACAGCAAATAAAATGTGCTGCACATAAAATGGATGAAAGTTGAGATCTCTTTTTGTACAGTTTAAGATCACTAAACTCTTGAGGTACCTGAAATGTAGCTTATCCAGTTTACTTTTGTCATTTTTGCCAGATGATCAAAAAGCTAGGGTTTATATTCTTATCTAAGAACATAAACTTAACCTCCTGAACATAAAAATTTGTATTGACAAATAATGGCTATTGTCACTTTTTCTGAATACTGACATACTCCCTACAGGGTATAAAAATTCTTTGCCTTTGCCGGCTTTCATGCTGTTGATCTCCCTACACAGTTACAGCTACACAGAGTTTTTGCTCCTCACCTTTTTTAAATCAATAGAAAACACACAGTGGTGTGTTCTGTCCCTGTAGGGAAATGGTTAAAGCCAGATTATTTTCAGTGGTAGGCAGACCTGAAAAGCGATGCATCCTTTTCAGTCCTAAAAGTGCTATTTATGCATTGGAGTGGGAGAGAAAAGAGAGCAGCAGTGGGTTTGTGACAGTAATTAATGAGGTATTTATTTTGAAGTTTTAAACTGAAAATAAGTCATAATTTATATATTTATTTGGAGAATGAAACAAAGCATAATCCTGGTGTTTATTTTTCAGATCTCTCTAGGAGTTCAGCCAATTCAGAATTTAAATAATCTTGGATCAATTACACTTCCTTCTACATTGATGAAAAATTTACGCACTGAAGAGTTGGACTTGGCTTCTAGAATTATATTCAACTTCTTTAAAAAGACCACTGTGTTCCAGGTATATTTTTGATCCACTGTTCATAAGGATTTTAAATTCAAGCTTAGAGCAAAATATGAATGGATTTTTTTCCCCCACAAAACACATTTTAAAACTTCTGACTTAATAAATTACTTTTGTCCAGTGCTTGCTCCACATAGTAAATGAGCTTATGGGCGCTGTACTCTAGTATTGTTTCCTTTAAGATTTTAAAATCTGGAGCTTTTTTGTCATTTCAGGATCTGTCCTTGAAGAATGCATCTTTAATCAGCAGTGTTATATCATCAAGTGTTGCCAACCTCACAATTAGTAACTTAACGGCAAATGTTACTGTCATTTTGCAGAATATCAAGCCTAATCAGGTAAAATTTACATTTTGGCAGACTTAAAGTACAGTTTTGTTGCCTCCACTAGAGTTTTTGTAGTGGAAACATTTTATTAAGAATACAAGTCAACTTGTTCTGCTTTACTAATGGAGGCGTTTCATCTCCACCTGGACATTAAAAATCATTCCTGTTGGCTTATTTGCTACTGGTACAAATTTTGGTTCTCAAGTAGTGTAAGGTAATTTTGCTCTATCACAAATTCATTCAGCTTTTATCTTTCTTACTTACTCTTGTCTTTTATTCTACAAAGACTAAAAGCTCTTAGATGGAAGACTGAAAGTGTGGGTTGCTATGGTAGATGCTGCAGTCATGACATTTGTGGGTGTTGCATGGCCTGAAAATAATATAACTGTTTTCTTGGGGGAAGTGAAACACAGAATTGTATCATCAGGAAGTATTAGGATTCTTACACACCATCTCTTTCTGAAAGGAGCATCAAGGATTAAAGTCTTCTGTCTCATATCTTAAGAGATTTTTAAATATTCAATTATTATAAACTGAAAAATGTGGGGATTTCACTGATTCACCTGGAGCTTTTTTCAGGAGCTGACTTAGTGGCGACTTTACTTCTTTTGACATAATAATAGGTTTTGAGATATAACTGTAGAAGTAATACTATTTATAGCAATATGATGTATTGCTGCTGGTATTTATAGAATTTGCATGTGTGTTAGGAAATCTGTGTGTAAGTGTTTAACATTGTGATAGTAGGAAGTGATCAAATATTTGCAAATGAAAAGGTTTTTCCTTTTCTGTGTGATCATGACTTCAAAAGTTACAAAGTCTGGAAGGAGGAGAAATCCCGAGAATTTGTATGGTGTGGGTAGACATTGAAAGAGCATTCAAAAAGTTCTACCAGGAACAGAGTCTTTGCATAAGAACAAGAGCTAGTTCCTGTCTGGTGACTTCAAATCTGTTCAGCATATTTTTGCATGTAGTTTGCAATCCTTTTATGCACCTAAATTTATTTTGTGTTCACATAGAACAGGCATATTTGCTGTATGCAGTGTTTATTCTTCCCTGAATTTTGTAGATCATTCATAAATCATTTGATCCTAAACTCTCAGTTTAGTAACTTGGGGTTTTTTATGTTCATACTCCTAAACAGGATAATTCAACAGTTAGATGTGTTTTTTGGGACTTCAATAAAAATGGTAAGTACTTGAGATCACCCAAGTGCTATGCTGTTTTAGCTATGTTAATTCATGTTAATATAAATGAAGCCTTTTATGAATAACAAAGCTGCTTTTTTTTCACAGGTGGGCATGGAGGCTGGTCATATGAAGGTTGCATAGTCGCAGAAAGTAGAGTAAATGAAACAGTCTGTTCATGCAACCATCTCACAAGTTTTGCAGTTTTGATGGTAATTATTTTTAAAATCATGCAATCATGATTCAAGAACACATTTAACCTTGAGTTGTCTTAAGCAAGTGAAGACCCAATAAGCCCATACAATCTAATACATCTAATAAATAATACTCAGGTTCTATTCACTTTAGTGTTAGTACAGATAGCCATACAGTTAGGCACATGCTTAAAATCCCTGTTGAAGGGAAGTCCATGGGTTCCACTGGAGGAAAAAAAATTCTTGAGTGCTGCAGTTTTTACATTTAGGCAGATGCTTATAATCTAAATAAAATTTAGGAAATCAAATTTAAAACAGGTTTTTAATCAAGTGGGGTTTCACAATTAGGGTCATAGAATTATAAAATAATATCTCAAGTTGGAACAGACCCATAAGGATCATGGAGTCCCAGCTCCCTGCTCTTTACAGATTAGAATGGCTTTTTTTTCATCTAACTTTTTATAAGAGCCATGATGAAAGGAATGGAGACCTTTTTTCATTTATAAGAGGAGAGGGAAAGGTGTGTTTTGATTCTTTTTAGTGTTTTTTTTAAATATTTTTCCATTAAATAAAGCTGAAAATAACTCCTGTTCTCTGAAAATAACTCCTGTTTCTGTTTTAGGACATGTATGGAAATACTCCTTTGAATCCCACACAAGAATTGGTACTTACTTTTATATCATATATAGGCTGTGGCCTCTCTGCAATTTTTCTTTCTGTTACTCTTGTGACCTACATAGCCTTTGAGTAAGTACCCATTCAGCTGAGCTCCCATTATTCTTTAATTGTGATTGTTTGTAGTCTTCACTGAGAAATCCTTTTCAATAGTTATGGATTCTGTCTCCACAAATAATGTATAGATTTGGCCAGTTCACCAGGAAGATGTTGATTCAGTCTTCAGAAATGTTAATCTGATCAACCAGTGAATTATCATGAGGCACTAGGCAGTAAAAAGTGAAGAAGTAGCACTCTGAAGTATTTTATAATGGATTATCATAATAGAAGGAATGAATTTAAGATACAATACACAAAAAAGCAGTACAGAATGTTAGTATTTTTAAAAGCATTTGTATTCTTTCTTTATTCTGTCGTTATTCTAAGACTGGGACTTGCCTCTATCAAGGCTTTAGATGCCCAGTCAAAATATTGATCTAGCTTAGCAATAAAGAACAGACACCTTTTGGGTTTGGGTAGCAATGTAACAGGAAGTCAAACATACAGTGGAAAAAAAAATAACCATGGTACTAAGCACTTTGACTCCAAGATTGTTTGTATTTATGTAACCTTTTCTAAAAAAACTTTGTATATACAGACCGTTAACTAAGAAGTATGCTGTAAATTATTCTCTCCATGTATAAATGAAACCCTGCAGCATTGTATATGAATGAAAATGGCACTTGTGAATGCCAAGGACTGCAATAGAGGAAGTAAGCCAGGAATCCATGGACAGCTGATGTCATCTCATGAATTTTCTTTTTTTTTTATTTTTATTTTTTAGGAAAATCCGGAGAGACTACCCCTCCAAAATACTTATTCAGCTGTGTGCTGCATTACTTCTACTCAACTTAGTTTTTCTCCTTGACTCATGGATTGCACTGTATGATACACAAGGCCTATGCATTGCAGTTGCAGTATTTCTTCACTATTTCCTCTTGGTTTCCTTTACCTGGATGGGCCTGGAAGCTTTCCACATGTATCTGGCCCTTGTGAAGGTCTTTAACACCTATGTACGGAAATACATTCTTAAATTTTGTGTGGTTGGTTGGGGTATGTATTTTTTTTTTCCTTTTTCATGCTAAATAGATAATTCCTATTATCCAGTATTTCAGTGAATGTGATACAGGTCAGAAATTAAAATTAAGCAGTCATTAAATGTTGATATATGTTCCACCTTTCTGAGGCGTGGAGTCCCCCCAGCTGGAGAACTGAAGTTTCTGCAATTCAAAGTGATAATGAATTTTCCTTGTGCTAGTACAATAGAACCAATTTTGAATATGCATGCTTCCATTATTTTGAGAATAAATGCCAATAAGTATATGTTCTATTTCGGGAATAGCACTGTTGCTAACAAAAAGCAGCAAAACCAGATCTAACTGGATAGAGGATGGAGAGATTCTGGGCCTGATTTTTGTCACCTATCTGTTTCTTAAAACATATGTAAGAATGAAAATCAGTTATCCTGTAAGAGATATTTTGAAGCAGTTTGAAGACTGATGGTATTTGTTGGTTTATTCAGAAAATTTTGGAGCTGGCTGTGAAGGACTCCTCTTATTTCTTTGCAAGTTGTGCTCCTGAGCAATTTGAATGCTGCAATTTTTCAGAGAGCTAGTAGTCAGCAGAATTCAACAGCCAAATTTCAGAAGCAATATGTAGATTTTGTAGCAAAATATAATAATTTCAAGTCCTCATAATACTGACTCTGTTAGGATTTTTATGTATGTGTTTTCTCATAATCTTTTAGGGTTACCAGCAATAGTTGTGTCCATTGTGTTGGCAGTATCACCAGATAATTATGGACTTATAACCACTGGAAAGGTTTCCATAAATGGACCTGATGAATTGTGAGTGAAAGGGAGGTGCTTTGGGGGAGGTGAGGGTGGGGAGTAGAGGGAGATCCTACAAACTGCTTTCCTTTAAAGTAAAGGGGGGAAGGCAAGAAAGCAATAGTAGTGCTTTGAAGTAACTCTACAGTATCTCATGTGTTTTAGGATTATTGCCTTTATGAAGGCTCATATCCTTTTGCCAAAAAAAAACCCCAACCTTCTTTTGTAAGAGGCAAAAATGGTTTGCATGCAAGAAACTACAAGTTTGTCTCATGTTTATTTCATTTAGTTTCTGTTTCTGATAATAGTTGACAGACTGCTCTTCTGTTCTAGCTGCTGGATCAAAAATAGAATTGTCTTCTATATTACTGCTGTGGGATACTTCTGCCTGATATTCCTGATCAATATCAGCATGTTCATTGTTGTGCTGATCCAGCTCTGTCGTATCAAAAAGAAGAAACAACTGGGTGCTCAAAGGAAAACCAGTATCCAAGACCTTAGGAGTGTTGCTGGCCTCACATTCTTGTTGGGAATTACTTGGGGGTTTGCTTTCTTCACAGTAAATGAGGTATTTACTTACCTCTTTACCATTTTCAACACTTTGCAAGGTAAGTTTGTCCTCCACGTAACAGCTCCCTGTCTATAATATAACAAACCAAACATTTTGAAGCATAATTTTCTTGATTCAGCAATAAAAATTTAAATTTGATATGTGCATGTTAATTATATTAGAGATGAGACGATACTGCTTTGCAGTAACCTTAAGTTGTACTTTTGTTATGATAAGGTACAGAAAAATGAAATACTATTTATACAGGTATGGTATACTTATAAATATTGTCATTTTAAAAGTGTATGCAAACCAGATATCCCTGGAAGTGACTGTTTCCACTAACAGACAGATGAATTTTGAATATTCAGTTACTTTTAAGTGTTCACATTATAATGCAGTTACTGTAGTGAAAAGAGTATCGTTTCTTCAGTTCCTCTAAAGCTTTTGGGGGAGGCTTGACAGTCGGCAAAGGGTCATTGAGACAGGCAAGGCTGAAATATCTAGAAGTTAGTGACCCAACTCTTAAGCATGGCCTATTTAGTACTTAAGAATGTATGAGAAGTAGATATAAAAACATAAAGTTTTGCAGAGGTGGGTGCTACTGGACATATCCAAAAGCAGAGTTGCCTCATAGATTTTTATATAAACAGGAGGTGCTGTCCCCAGTGTCCTAAATATGCCTGAATTGCCCTTCTGAAGTTTGGATTCAAACTTCTGCATAAATGGCGCTTACATGACTGACTGGATGGTTTCCCAGAGAGACTAAAGCAGTGAAAGTTGCTGTTCAATGTATACATACACTTTCCCCTATTTGCTGCGTTGACTTACTATTATTTACTATTCATTGTAAACCTAATGCAACTGTTTCCCATTGCAGATTGGAAACTGTGCAAAGATTAAGTGCCACTTTCCCTTAAAGGGGGGCAATTTGATGAACTTTTAAGCAAGGGAAGTTGGATGCCACCCTGTGTCAGTTAGGAGCAAATGAGAAGTAGACAAAGAGACTGTAATGTGGCACTGGTAGGAGATGGGATGGACACCATCTCTTCTAGAAAATATTTGAAATTGTGGTAAAGGGGGTACCATTTATTATTTTTGATATGAGTCATTTTCTTTGGATGAGTGCTCAAAATTTTGTAGCATTGGTGGTAACAGGTTATCTGCTAATAGAAGATGTAACAGTGTCACAGAATGTGCTAAAAAAGCTTCATAGTCTGACAGCGTGGTATCACACTCTCTCATTGACATTGCTTTGAATTCTTTTTCAAAAGCATTAAGCAAATTTTAAGATCAACAGAATTTTTCCCTTTTTATTTGATAAAGGAAGCTTTATGCACTTCGTGCATTTAGTTGTATTTGTTGTTTTTTATTTTGTGTGTATGATTCCTCTAATCTGTGTAAGGAAAAAGTGCTCTGCAACATTCAGAGTTGTAAACTTTTTCAGAAAAGAAAGGTGTCATTACTTTTTATTAGAAATTTAAAAGAAATTAAAGAAAACCAAACATTGTTCATTAGGAAGTAGTAAAAGTGAACTTTACAACAATCTTTTATGTTATTGCTTTGCAGGGTTCTTCATTTTCATCTTCTATTGTGTAACAAAGGAGAATGTCCGTAAACAGTGGAGAAGATATCTTTGTTGTGGGAAATTCAGGCTGGCTGAAAACTCTGGTAAACTTTTTTTTTTTTTTAAACTTCTTTATTCTTATATTTAGTGTTAAGTTCTGGGTATTTTGTAATAATTACAAAATAAAACCCAACCAAAAAAATCACCCAAAAAACCCAATTGATCGTGTTACTGCAGTTGCAGTTCTAATTTATTATCCAAGATACAGTAAACCTCCAAAATTATACTCTTTGAAGGTGGTAGCTGATGCAGCACTTGCATGTTTACATGCTGTTGCCTTAAGCTGCTAACTGCTAAGAGATGACCTCTTCCACTGCAGGGTAAAGGCATGTCTTTGCAGAAGACTTTTGGTCAGTTAGAAACGGTAAGATTTGTTCCAGCTTGTGGGTCAGCTGTAGTTTTACCAGTTATTGCCACAAAAACAAAGTGAAGCATGGTTTAAACCAAAAAAGACATTAATTACTTTATGTTATTTTGTTATTAAGTAGTTGTCCTCTTGTAAAGCCATGTATTTTTATACACTTTCACTTAGAGAATCAACTGCACTTCACTTATTTTTCTGATCTGGTCTGCAGTTGTAAAGCTATGACAGTTGGCTGCTTGTATTTTAAAAAGAGACAAGAGGAAAGGAACTAGATTTAAATAATTTTAAACATCAAGACTCATTAAATTCTTACAATATAATTCTGTCTGGAATACTGCAAGAAGTGTGTAAAGCCTTGATTTTATATCAATTCAGGTGCATTATTAACTATATTTTTATATAGTGCTTGTGTGAGTTGTATTATTTCCTGTTTTAGACTGGAGTAGAACTGCTACAAATGGTTTAAAGAAGCAGACTGTAAATCAAGGAGTATCCAGTTCTTCCAACTCCTTACAATCAAACAGTAACTCCACTAACTCTACAACACTGCTAATGAATAGTGATTATTCAGTCCATGCAAATGGAAATGGTAAGTATAATGCAAAATAGTATTCAGACGTAAAATTCTCCATCCTTCCTGTTCTGACATGGTACTGTCCTCTGCACTGCTGCCCTCTGCTCTTCCTGAGGAGTTGAAATGCAGGTGTAAGTAGCACTACACTCAGTTTCACTTGCAATTTGCTGTGGCTTATTTGTCTGTTGAGAAAGCTAGATATGAATCACCATTGAAAGTACTTGTAAAAAGTGACCTTTTTTCTGTGAACATAATCTAGTTCTTCACACTCAAGCAGGGCACTTGTCATGGTGCTGATTTGAGCTCTCAGTAAAACAAATCAATTTTCAATCAGAAAAATAACTTAAAAATCTGTAATGTATAAAACCCTAAGTCAAGCAAATCTCAGAAGACATTACTCCTGTGTGCCTGAGGTATTTTTCCCAGCTGATCAAAAGTTAAGGCTAAGTCATGTCATCAACTAGAATGTTTATTATGAAGCTGTTGAACATGCTTGGAGAGGCTGTGTTGTCTTCATTCCTTGGCTTAAACTGTCAGAAGACAGCACATAACAAGATTATATCATCAGATAACTTCTCAGATCTACAGAGTAAAATAATTCGTATGTGGGTTAGAGGTTTCTGTTCCTTTGAGTGTAACTCATATTGCTCATACTGTTCCTTTGAGTGTAACTGCAGATTGCAGAGAAATCACAACACTTGAGGAGATGGCATTTAGACATGCCTTGTACAGCTTTCTAAATTGAGGTTGAGTTTTTTTTTCCCAAATCCCTTTGTAAAAATCTCCCTGTTTGGATACCACATAATGCAATAATTAACATACTTTTATCTGTTAGTTGAGAACCAGCATCCAGTGACACTCACTATCATTAGACACAAAGTAAGGCAATATTTTTGGGTAGAGGTATTTCCTTTCAAAGAGAGAAATTTTCAGGTGCAAAAGCCTGCATGTCTTGTAGTGTTCTTTTTTCCCTGCTATGGTAATTGCTCTGATGAAAAAAGCCATCTCTCCCTGCAACATCTGACATGCTTATACCAAGCTACAAAAGCATTTTGACTGCTTTTCTCAACAGAAAGAAAGAGCAGAAATGTTCTATTGAGCTTGTTTGTTGTAGCAACCGAATGAATGAGCCTGTTGTGGCTTTCTGGAAAAGGTTTTGTTCTTTTGGGTATTTTGGAATGAGTTACTAAATCGATGATCTGAACCACTGAGTGATGCCAATTCTGTTAGCTGTGCTCCAATTCTGTCCTACTATATTCACATAATCAGACCTTTCCAGTGTGTCTGTGTGTCCTGTGCCAAAAGCTTCTTAGACAAAAGCAGCTGAAAGAACTTTGATAAAACCTTGTTCCTGTGCACTTACAAACATGGATGTCTCTGGTGACCCACCTAATTTCCTATTTTATTGTTTATTTTGAATGCTGTAAACCTTATACCACATCCTCAATGCATATCAAGAGGGCTGTATATACCTTGCCTGCAAAGTTTGACTAAATAATTCTTCTGGGTCTTTAGGACTTCGTAAGAAGAGGCTAAACCTATAACTAAACTGGATAGCTCCCAGCAAAACTTTTGGAGACAATTCCTTACACCTAATCTTTCAAACATGTGGCAGTTGTATCTCAGAAGAGCTGGGCTAATGCCTCCAAAAGGTATTAGAGACTGCTAATAGATAGGAACATGGGACATAATAATTTGCTGCACCTGATTGCTCTCCTCTCAAAACCAACCTCCTCCAAAAAACCAACCTGACCTCCAAAACGAAAAACACTCTAGAAATTAAGACCTATGTCATAAATATACTGAGCTGTAAACACTTTATGGTTTTAGCTTCACTGCTTCTACTATAATGCTATTCCAAATTCAGGACTGAATGACTTACTGTGGTAAGTTTGGGATGTCTGTATAGCCTGTGACTTTGCTTTCCCACTGGGCTTCATCTTTTTATGGCATTCTAATATTTCTTTATTTTCAGTTTTTCTCTTGCAGATTTGCGTGTTTTAGAAACTACAATTAGGTATCACATGTCTGAACCTGCAGATTTTCTAACTGAGGAACACAAACCACCTTTCTGAGTTTGTTCACAGAAAAGCCTTATTTTCTTCTCAGCTCTTGCCCTAATATTAGGGCACAGCTATTTTGAACACTTCTAAGATAAAAGAGTGTTAGGCAGGCAGGGGGTTAAGCAGCAATCACGGTGTTAGCAAATATGGTTATTTTCTATCATTTCAACCTTTTCCTTATTTTTTCTTATTTGAATTAATGAACAAAGCTCTTCTGCTTGTCTTACCCTGTCTACATTTCTGCCTGTTTAAGTGCTTGTTGGCTGTTTAAATTAATAACTAAATTTTTAAAAAGTCCAAACTGAAGTGTTTGCACAAATACTTAGAATAAAAAAATCCAAATTCTCACTAAAAATATTTAGAATGTGATACATTCAGGAGATTTATCCAGTGAACTAAACATTTGTGAAGTATTTCAGTGCTTCATTCAGCAATGGTATTAGATGTGTTCATTGTGGATTCACCTAAATGTGTAAGATTTTCTGCAGTCTAAGTATGGTTTTGACCCATGATCAGACCTAGGTCTTATTCTGATTGTACTTCAGAAGTAAATGCTGTAAGTTGAATTCCTTGTACTCTCACTTTCTTCTTTCAGATGCGTGACATGCCTGAGATACCTTTAAAACTTAATTCATTAAAGCAAATCATTAAAATGAGGAGTATTTTGCATCTTGTGATTATTGTATCCAGTGATACTTATTCCAAGTCAAGTCTACATTTTGAGAATTGTGACCTTTGTTGCTTAAAATATTGAATCCTTGTACATAAATATATTAACATCTCTCAAATATCAGGATTTCACACAGGAAAAGAAATTTATACAAAATACTTACCAAATATACACATTTTAAAATTGTTGCAGGGATGGAATGAGAGTGTATGAACTCCCTATAGTGACTAAAAGAAGCATGGGAGTCTTGCTTCTGAACCTTTCTGATAGGGAATGCTCTTTTTTGTTTCAACAGGCCATCTTTCCAGTGAGAAGAATGGTGTTTGTTTCAGTGTACAGAATGGTGATGTGAGTCTCCATGACTTTTCAGGCAAACAACTTGTATTCCAAGACAAGGATGATACTGGCAGCCAAGAAAGCCAAATCTCGCTCAGAAGGACTTCAAAGAGAGGAAGCCTAAGTTCTATGGAGAAAATGTGATTTCCTTTTAAACAGCACATTGTTTTACAGTGTGAAGTAGAGTTTTACTTTAGCAGTTTTACATAATGTGAGCAGACTAAGAACTGGTTTTATTTAATATATGTTACTGAACCTTCAAGGCAGCCATGCAAAGGATTGACAAGGACAATTATTAAAAAAAAAAAAAAAATAAAAGGAACCGACTATTTTGACAAGGTCTTGAATGTCAGATTACAGCTGGCACACTTCCATTTTTTTCTTCATCAGAGTGGGGTTTTTTGAGGGGTTTTTTAACATTTAAACAAAAGTTTTATTTAGACTTTTTTCATTACAATTAAGTTTATCTGGATATAATGCTTAGTAGTACTGTATAAATGTAGAAAGTTACAACTTGTGCATACAAACAATGTAAACTTTAAAAATGTTAGCTACATTGTCTTCAACTTTTTGTACATTTTAGTAGTAAACTCTGCAGTGATGTACATAAGCAGAAAATACCAACCTTTAAGCATCTCAATGATACTTTTATATTTATTTCTTGTAATATAAATTTAAATATACCTATGTATAGAAAAATAATTGGTATTTTGTTTGTAACTTTTATTGTGAGTTTGCATTTTTCTTTAGTTAATTATTTTTAACATAGAATGCAACAAAACTTAATTTGTCCAGTAAGTGGATCACTTACAGTGGTTTGAATATATTCACTAGATGCAGAACTGTAAATAACAAACACAATCAGTCTTGAACCTTTTAGTACACCATAAAGGGATAGAAATTGGGTATAATTCAAGTAGAGTGCCATGAATGGAGTATTAAGTAAAGTAGTCAGTACATTATTAAGTACAACTAAGTTGTGTTGGTGGCTTGAGTGAAGTCATCAGCTTTTGCCATTGATTTCACCAGGGTCAGTATTTATATTGAGTGGTGAGACACTGCCATTTCCCATTTGAAATGATGGAAGTTGAGAAGTTTGGAGAGGGGGGAGGGGAGGCAAGTTGAAGAAAAAATAGAAATAATAAATGACAGCTGCTATATTTAGTAGCTGAGAAATTGTTTGTTTCATTGCATGGCTGTTTTTTAAGGAGCAGCTCTTGAGCTATTCTAATGAGTATTTCTGCTTAAACTTTAGCTTGTGGTTGGCAAACCAAATACTGAGGCACTAGCTCAGTAATTGCTGAAGCAAAATTGCTTTCTTGCCTTGTGATATTTACTGGGAAAAAAAGAATTTTGGCTCTTCATGTAAAACAGCTGAAAGTCCATACAACATTGTGAAGGTTCCTCCTGAACAGAAATTGGCCTAAGCCTGGTCTTACCTCTTCTTCTTCACACACATGTGCAGCTATGGCCACTGCTTTTTCAATTTGCATTCTTGGGCAAAAATTGGATGCTCCCAAAGCAAACTGGGACAAACTGGTGTCAGATTGCAGAGTACCAGGCCCTGTAAAGAGGACTGCATGAAGCAGGTGCATGCTGCTGGGGAGCAAGGGCTTTGTTTTCCCGGTGGGGAGGGCTCAGTTGGGTGCCCTGAAAACGCACTCCTCAACAAAAAGCATGAGTTACATGCCTCTTTTGCAGGGCTCTGTTGGAGTTAGCAGTTGAACCTCTTCAATGCTCAAACCCCATTGTGGTTCTGTGGGCAACACATCAGTTCTTTCAATCACTTATATCCAAAATTACTCTGACTTTGCTTTTAAGGTGAGAATTGAAAGTATTTGTTGTGTTTATCCACAGGGTTTTAGCTGCATGTTGGTAAAAGCCCATCCTCGAATGCTAGTAGCTGGAATACTTTTTTGTGAATGCTTTAACTATTTGGCTAATTGCCTTTGCAGTGTTCCTTGTAAATTTATTTAATGTTCTTATATTTATATTTTCAACTGTAAAAAAAGTAATAAAATTGCAGCAAGTACAACACAAAATATATAAACTTTGTCTTTTAGATAAATGTGTCATTAATACTGGGCTGCGTTACAATTCTTCAGTTTACAGGATCAACAGTATGTCACCTCTTGGAGATAAAGCTGACCCAGCTTTTGCATTTATTCTCTGCTACATATTTTACCTTGCAAGACTGCTGAAGCTCTCCCAAAGGAATGCTGTAAGCAAAAGCACATAGCTGAGTTTAGCTTCAGTAATTAAATTCCCTGTGAATACACAAATTCCAGTGACCTACTCTGTGTCTTCTTGTTGTTTTTATTTTTACACACTAAAATATGTTAGGATTCTTGAAAAAAAATTATTTTTTATATTCCTAGGGGAGAGGAATCCTTTCTGACTTTGCCACTTAATAGCATGCTCATATTGTAGTAAAAATTTGCATAATATTTTAGCATAATATTTTAGGTCATCCTCAAACTAGCTGAAAAAGCGTAATATTTTAGCATAATATTTTAGCTCGTCCTCAAAACTAGCTGAAAATGTGTTTCTACACTTGATGTTACAGTATCCTTTTGGTCCTTGGTCTCTAGGACTTTGTTTAGCCAGGACACCCAGAGCTCCGGGAAAGCTGCAACCAACACCCGCCCAGAGCACCCAGTAAAATTCTGTGCATTAGTTTGCGGCTGCAGGGCTAACTCGGAGGATCTGTAGGGAGATTTTAAGCTTAGTCAAAGATAAACAGCAACCTGCCGCGTACAGCTGGCACCACCCTGCTCAGCAAACTTGGTGCGTAAGTGCAGTCTCTCTAAAAGGCGGTGCCCTGAAGGCGGAGGCTGGCGCGGAGCTCAGGGGAGCAGTGAGCTGGTCCATGTTTCGGCACGGCGCCGGTTTCACTGCACGGCTCTGGCAGGGGGAGATGATGAACCTCCGAGCTCTGTCCTCTGTTCTGCTGTGCAGAACCTACAGAGCTGTGCTCCGACCGCCACCCAAGGAACGAACGAGCGCGGCTGCGAACGCTGCTTTCTCAACCACGACCGTCAGCTATCGGCAACGAGGGGAGAACAGCAAGGAAAAGTTACAATAGTAACTCTACTAATGCTACAATTTCACTAAAAAAAAAGAAAAAGACAACGGGAAAAAAAAATTGTTTCCGAATTTTGAGTGAATACCACACCTTCAGTTACTCTGCTACATCTGTTTCATGCTTTCATTCGATCACATCTCAAAACGATGAGGTTTTTTAAGGCTGGGGGAAAGAAAAGCTTCCAACAAGAATTCTGGTATTCTCAGCTTTATTTTACGAGTTTACGAAGAGGTTCTATAAAATCGACACTATTTTTTACAAAAGCAGCCGGGCTTTTGTCACGCCAGGCGGCCCCTCCTCCGCTCGGTCCTTGTGCAGGGCTGTCCCCGCGTCCCCGCGGTGGCTGAGGGCGGGGGCCGCTGCCGCCCCGCCCCGCTCCGCCGTGAGGGCGGGGAGAGGCCGCCGCCATCTCCGGGTACCGCCGCCCCGAGAGCGGCCGGGCCGGGCGGCCGGGCCCGCCGTAGGGCCATGAGGAGCCGCAGCAACTCGGGGGTGCGCCTGGACGGCTACGCCCGCCTGGTCCAGCGGACCATCCTCTGCCACCAGGTGAGGAGCAGCCGCCGTCCGAGAGGACGCCTGTTCGGGGCTGGGGGCGCTGGGCACGGTGGGGCCGTGCCAGGGGCGTGGGGCGGCTGCCGGGGCCGGGGGCTGCGGGAGGGACACGAACATCCCTGCTCCGGCAGGCGCCCGGCCTCCTGTCCGCTTGTACCGCCCCCGCCTGCGGAGCAGCGCGGGGAATGCTGAGGCGGTGCGGATCCTGGGGGTGCTTGTGTAAGTGCACCTTGGAAATCGTGTGGAAAACACAGCGAGTTTGGGCTTGTAAATAATAATAGTATTGTGTATACAATGTGTTCATGGCCGTATGATACCCACCTAGCCGTTGTGCACACTGTTTTTATCTAGATAGATAGATAGATACACACTACATACTGTATATATGTGTGTATGTATATATGTGTGTATGTGTATATGTATATATGTATACGCACACATGGTAACAGCAGCATTCCGCCCCGGTGACATAAGCGCTCCGAGCAGGACTTTGTGCCGTGCCTGTCAGCACAGCGCGGTGCGGGTCCCTGTGTGCTCCCCCAGCACGTGTGTGCGGCGGGGCACGTCCCAGAGCTTCCAGTCTATTCTCCCACTGCCCGCACTGCTGAGGCTCTGGAGTCAGGCGGGGATGCCTGCACAGGCGAGTAGCGATAGAACAAAAATAGCAGGGGTGGTTCCGGGAGGTTGTTGTGCACCTTGTGTTTTTTGGTCAGCATAGTGCTCTCTGCTTAGTGTGCTTGCTTTACTCAGATGGGCACTGAGGAGTCAGAAGGTGTTCAGCAGTGTCATGCTTTGGTTAAAACAGTCCAGTATATAAAGATGAGCAGCGGGTTTTCTGCACAGATCGGTTACCATATATGCTTTGTTGATGAGAGTTGCAAGAAACTGGTAAGCAGTGAAAGAAGAGGCTGGGCCCCAAATGCGTTTTGGTCAGTATGATTTTTTGTCACTGGCCATTGTTTTGAGTACTGGGTCCAAACACCTGTGAATTGGTGTTTGTGTAGTAATTATTGTAGACTCAGTAGAAACAAATGCATGAACTGGTATATGTGGCATGAGAAGATAATTTTTGGCTCTTCCTGTGCTGGGGTGCTGGAGAAGCTTTTAGTTGTATTCCCATCTCTGCCTGTTGTCAGCAAGATGACCTTGGCCAAGTCACTTTGGCTTCCAGTGCCTGCTTTGATTTCCTTGTTTATAAGATGAGGATGCTGATAACAGCTTCCATTAGCGGAGACATGGAGCCTCTGAAATTCAGAGCTCAAACATGCCCCATGAAAGCCTTGATGATATTAATATTTAACAATTGTAAAAAGGGTAAGTAAATGGTAATACAGGGCTTCATACTGGTGACCAAAAATTTTATAATTGCTATTTAAAGCAATAGGATGAATGTTCATGACTGTGCCTTTTCCACTAAGGGCTCAGTGTCTGGGAGAATTCAGAGGTGGGGAAAGGAGGTAAGTTTTCTTCTTTGTGTGGAAAGCAATTCACAGGCCAGCAGCAAGGCTAGGGTCAGTGAGATCTCAAGAGGACCCAGAGAAATGCTCAAGGCACATTTCTAGATTTTTAAAATATATTTATTTATAGTATTTCTGTTTTTTTCACTGCAGTAGTTTGAAAATGTTGTGTTCAATCAGGTGAAGAGATGGAGTGCTTGGGCAAGTTAGGAGGGTTGTCTTTGGGCCACATGCAACTGTGTCTTTTTTGGGAGCAGAAAGTCTGTGGCTGGATGGGCTTGGATCCTGCTGCTTCACTGCTACTGGTGCCTTCTTAGTGCCTCCCAGGAAGAAGCCAGGGAGCCATGGAGCAGCCTGGCAGAAGAACCAGAAGGTGTTTAAAATGCTTCTGAGGTGCCGCTGCTCAGCAGGGGCTGATGCGTGACTGTGACCCTGCACCTGACATGCACAGCTGAGGGAGTGCAGCCTTGGCACATCAGCTGCTGTGCTCTGACAGGGGGCAGTGACAAGCTCACCTCTGTGGGGTGCAGCAAGGGCAACACACAGCGTGTACAAACATTGGGCTTTGATTAGGTGTTTAATACACCAGGAGTTAGGTTTTTCAGTAGCAGCAATTGATCTTGTGCTCATTCTAATCACTCTAGATCAATGTGATTTTGGAGGCAATTTTTAATGCAGTATATTTATGCTACCAGGCAGATGTGTTCAAAGAACAGGTTCAACTTAACCTGTTCAGGGCTGACAGTTTTCTCTGTGGCATCTTGCAGGATCAGGTCAGTAGGTTTCTTTTCCTGTTTTGCAGATGTTGCATTGTCCTTGTCAATCCCTATAGCATACACAGTGATAGATACCATCCTGTTAAAGGATATGAAAGGAAGCTAAGACCAGACTACTGGCTCCTGTCTGTGGGGGGCCTGCCATCTATTGCATGTACCCCAAGGGACAGGAGTCAGAGGGATGCTTTGGGGCTGAAGCAGAGCAGACATTGAAAAGTGCCACTAGAAGGATGTTCTCAGCTGCTTATTACACCTGCTAAATTGAATGATATAAGAAAAAAATGTGAATCTTAAGATTAGGAAATAGTAAACTTAACATCTATATACATTTAAGTATTGCTATGGTACTGTAAGTGAAAAGCATATGGACCTGATAAGGAAAGCTCATACCTTTATGGGTAACCCCAGCTATGTTACGGAATCACATTGGAAGGGACTCACAAGAATCATCAAGTCCAGCTCTTGGTCCTGCAGAGGACTGTCCCCAAGACTCACTCACATCATGTTACATTTGGTTTCACAAGCAAATCTACAAGCTTTGCTAGAGCTACCTCAGTTTTCACCTGACGGATCAATGAGACAATCTGTTTAATTTGCACCTTTCGGCAAGATGCCAAATTACTTGCTTTGCTGCTCTTGTTAGAACCCCACTGTTTTTGTGCCTGTCCTGCTGAAGTTCCTGCTGAAGTTCTTATTGACACCTGCTGCCCTGCAGGAACTGGTGTGTTTTTTGGGTTGTTGGGGGACCTTTTTCTCTCCAGATTGATGGCTAGATTTAAAAATAGGTTTGGGCATGATACAACAGTTTAAAGCCTTAGACCAGCAATCAGCTTTCTGTTGCAGTGCTGGCAGCCCATGGTGCTGATAAAATTCTTGGCTCTGTGGATCTTCTGAGCAGTGTGATTTGCAGGAAGAGACCTGCTAGTCTGATTAGCCATCACTGCATAGATGGAATGCTTGAAGTACTAGCTAAGCTAAAATCCCTTTGACATCAGGGGGATTAAGTGCACTCAATGTTTCTGTGGGTTCTTTAGCACCTTGTGAACATTGTTGTTTTCATATGGTGTTAGCAGATAACAGAAGAAAATGATTGTGGTTTTTAAGAGAAAACACTTCTAAAAAAGCTGAAACAAAGCCACTTCAAATATTAATTAGAATATTATATTGTTCTGTTAACATCTTAAATGTGTTAATGTCAGTTCATGAGAGCCAGTCCTAGTGCACCCCAAAAGTTGGGAGCAACTTGTAGAGGAGTCAAAGGTGGTGAAATGGTGATAGCTACCCATGGATGTGCTTAATACAACCTCTTGAGCTAGACAAGTCCCTCCCTGGGAGCTGAATAGTCTTTTAAAGTCTTGGATGGGCCATTTCTGTGGGATTCCATTTTGGTACACAGAGACATTTTTATTTTTCAACTGGCAGATAGCCAGCATGGAGAGTTGGGGCAAGTGAGTAGACATTTGCTGTCCTGCATTGGAGGGAGGGAAACAAAGTGTCCTCTAGGAATGTTGGAGTATGTGGTCTGCCATTTGAGACCCTGGGTTTTGTCATGTGGGACAGTGCTGAACTGGGACTTCTGTTACTCCTTGTTTGACTTTACAAGATCAAAGAGAAGTTTTTTAAGCTGTTTGCATTCATATGTGCTACTTTCCCCATGAAACAGGCAAGTAGGGGTCCCTCAGCTGTCACTTGGTTTGTGAAGACCTTGGTGAGGCAGGGCTGTTGCAGTAGAATTTCATTTCTACTCTGAGAGAGTCGCTAAGCATTGCTGTATTAAACCATAACAATCGGGCTGACTGTGCCAGGTCATGTCTGTCAGGCTGTCACCCATGTGCTGCTCACATGCAGAGACCAGGAAATTGTAACTAAATCCACTTCCCCTCAAATCAGCTTTTCAAAAAATAATGAGTTGAGTGAATCAGTGTATGGGAGAAATGAAAAATTGGTGGATGTATCCTTTTAAATTTTACTTTTGTAAAAGTAGTCTTTAGTAATCTTTGCCCCTTGTCACACCAGCCTCACCAACTGGTCTTCATTCACTGAAACTTTCTGTAAAAGCTTGATTTGATTGAAAGTTCTATTGACCTTTTTCCTTTGTCTCATTTTTTTGTTATTCACGAATATACAGCCAAGAAATTAAAAAATTAAGGATAGTGAAGTGATAGGAATTAATGATGCAATGAAAAATTTAATGGAGTATTTGGGATGCTCTGCTTTCCAGACAGTGCTGCATTTCAATACTTTCACATTTTTTTCCTGTACATTTTCAAAGGAGGATATAAAAAAGGTTTTACATTCATTTAGCTGTCATAAACCCAGTGGGCAGATCTATAGAAATAGTTTTTAATATCCTAGAAGATCACTAGTGTTTTTTTCACTTTGTAAAGATTGTCACAGACCAGTTACATAGAGGACCATATATCCCACGCTCAATTTCTAGTGTTAACTCAGTACCTTCTTTTCCTCATAAGTATGTAAAATTTAAATTTCCATTTCCTTGATGTATTCTGAATTTCACTCAGTGACTTAGCTACTAATCCTGAGTGGATGAAAATGTCCAGCTGGATGCTGTAAACTGTACAACCTGAAGTGTTCAAATGAATTTTGCATTTCATTTGTGTGAGTTTGGGATCTCACTTCTTTTGAGAAATTATGAGCAGCCGCAGTGTGCACTTAGCTTGGAATCATCTTTAGTTTGTTACCCTTTCATACAGAAAGTGATGCTTCATAGCAGATGGACTTGAGATGGTAATGTTTGTGTGTTCTTTATTCCTTCTGCCATGGTTAGAACCCAGTGACGGGGCTGCTTTCAGCTGGGGCTGACCATAAGGATGCCTGGGTACGGGACAACATCTACAGCATCCTGGCCGTGTGGGGGCTGGGGATGGCGTATCGGAAGAACGCGGACCGGGATGAGGATAAAGCCAAAGCCTACGAGCTTGAGCAGGTGCGTCAAGGCTCGGCATAAACCAGTTCCACTGTTTGGCTTTTCTTACCATTGTGTTTTTGGAGAGTGCACTTACACTGCTGCTGTGTCTGGAATCTGGCGGGGTTTTCCCAGCTTGGAGTATGTGTTCCAAAGACAGCAACATCCATACAGTGTGTGGTGTGCAGTATCCCTGGCAACTTTCTGGCAAGGAGGATTTGAAGAACTGGATGGCAGAGAGGCTAAGATCTGAATTAACTACGAACAAAACAAAAATGTGTAGAAGTCGAACTTCCATTGGTTGGCTGATTGTTGAAAATTAGGCTTCTGAGAGGTTTTGTGCCCCAATTTACAAGGCTCTCTCTGATTAAACCTTGAGGTCCTTCATGAGGTGTGTTATGGTGCAGAAAATCAGGCCTAGGCTGCTTAGATCTTGCAGCAATTTATCTGCTAGACCATTCTTCCCCGTAAAGAGAAGCATGCCATTTAAAGTACAAGTCTTTGGAATGCGCACGGAGGTTGTACATGGTGTGTAGGCATGTTTGATCATAGCAGAGAAGGTATCAATCTCCAGACTGATGAGATCTGTGCTGGAGAATCGGAAGGGGACATAACTCACACAGTTAAATACTAAAATCTGCAGCTGGGAATGTGAGTATCAGAAATGAGAATGTAAACAGAGGTGGGTTAAATGTGAAATGAGGGACTGTTGGTCTCCTGCTGTTGTTTTGGAGTCACTGGGTAAATTTTTTGCTGGTATGTCCTACTTGTACCAGGGAGGTCCATGGTAATGCAATAACCTTGACTCAGTTTGCATAATCATATTTTGAGGCTATATTTTTGGGGTGAAAAGGTAGGGTTGATTATTTAATGCACAGTCTTGCACTTCTCTACATTCACACTTATGGCCCTTTCTCTATGAGTCATTTGATTTTTGCTGTACTGTATAGAGTGGAAGAAACTCTGCAGGTTTTGCAGGCACGTCAATGTCTTGAGGTCACCTACCAGTGTTTCCTAGATCTGTCATTCAAAAAATTTATTGTTAGTATTAATATTCTTACAAGAGATAGCATTCTTCTTACTTCCTTTAGCTGGATAGAAGGACTGTGGAGAATATGGTGTGAACTTTACTACTTTTGAATGTTGTTTGTAAGAGCTGATGAGGCTGAAAGTGTCACTGGTCTGTTTTGTTTCTGCAGAATGTTGTGAAGCTGATGCGGGGACTCTTGCAGTGCATGATGAGACAGGTAATGCCATTGGATTGAGTTGATTTAGTAGATATTGTATTTACAAAGCGTTTCATTGAGGCGTATAGTTCTTGTGTCTTCTGTGGAGCGAGTTATTTTGTGTGTGTGCCAATGATGGTGTGGGGAGTCTTCTGAAAACTCTTGAGCAAAACACTGACCTTGCTTCCACTTCTTGTCCAAAGAATGTTTTGAGACTGTGCTTGTAGCAAGTCAGAGTTTTGCCTTTGCAAACTGATTTTCACCAAGATGGATGCCTGTAGTTTAGATTTGAACGCACAAGGTGGTTAAATCGTATTCTTTCCTGTAGACATGTGGATTTAATTGGAGTCTAAAGTCAGAGTTGTGTTTAAACCCTCTGATCAATCAAAACTGAGTATGGTAACAGGATTAAGATCTCAAGATTCTTCTCACCTAAGAAAAGTTGTTAATTTTGAAGTCGTGTGGAGAATTTCTTCCAAAATGTTTCAGATTTGAGATTTGTGATGTTTTTTAGGTAGATAAGGTAGAGAAGTTCAAACGCACTCAGAGTACCAAAGACTGCCTCCATGCCAAGTATAACTCTGCTACTTGTGCCACGGTGGTTGGGGACGACCAGTGGGGGCATCTACAAGTGGATGCAACTTCCCTCTACCTGCTCTTCTTGGCACAGATGACTGCATCAGGTAAGCAGAAGATATTTTTCCTTTTGTAGCCTTTTCTATTCCAGCTTTTATTTTAAAAGAAAAGAAATAGTAACCAGCTTCAAAGGTCATTACAGAATTATTACTCAGAATCAAGTCGTGTTTCTGTGGAAAAGAGATATGCTTATGTGGAATTTCATGTTTATAGTAATTGGCAGTGTCATGCCCTTAATCAAGGCATCAAATACATGAGATATTTAGAATCATGTCAGAGAAGTCTCATGTTTAAAGACTTTGTAGAAGACAACCACATTTCTTCAGAGAGTGGCAACATCAAGTCAGGTGCACTTGTGCCATCAGTGTTTCTTCTCTTGCTGGTGCTATTTTATTTTGTATTCTTCTTAATCATACCCCTCCTGTGAGGATAAGGATTTGTTTCCTTACATCTTTTTCTGTCCTTGAAGCCCCTTGCAGTTGATCCCTGCAGAGCAGGCACCTGGTCATCTTGAAGGTTCCTAGGTAGAGGACTGAGCAGGCAGAGGGCTGGGGAGCTCCAGGAACTGATATGCACTGTTCTGGAGAGCCAGAGCTGGCTCAGGTGCCTCTACTTTTTACCCATGGTCTGAGTATCACCCTCACAGTTTTGGTTGGTCTATGGTTGGTTTTTGGTTGGTCTTTGAAACAGTCTATATTGGTGAGGTTTGAAGTATTTTGTCAGTATCAAGTATTGAGGCTTGCTGCCTGACCTTTGGAAATCAGTTTGAGTTTTTCCTTTGATTCAGTGGGCAGGGGTTGGTAGCAAATAAGCGTGGAACTCACTTAAGAGTAGCTATTGCAGTTCTGATACAATATAATTATTCTCTTTCCTTCTTTTGATCAGGGCTACGTATTATCTTCACCCTTGATGAAGTTGCCTTTATCCAGAATCTTGTTTTTTACATAGAAGCTGCCTACAAAGTTGCTGTAAGTAGTTATTTTATATGTAAATGATCTGAACACTGCTCAAGTGTGGGTGGAAAATTATTTATTGCTGGAGAAGTAAAATAGGGACTTGTGTTTTCCACAAGAAGATATCAGAACCTGTCAGTACTTTACAGTGCAAGCAGCATATTTGGAGATATTGGGACGGCTTAGAGGATTCACTGCTGCATGGGTGAGGTATAGTAATAATAGGGGGTTTTATTAATAATTCGTAATATTTCCTGATGTCAGTTGTAAGTCTTGTGGGCCTTTTCTAGAAAAGGCAGGTTGTTAGCAAACCAGTTTGAAGGGACATGGGTAGAAACATGCACAGGAGGGATAAAGGGCTATGTGTGTTCTGTGAAGGCAGTGATTTGTGACTGTACACATGATCCTGCTGGGGTGTATTTTTATTTGCTTCTTTTCAAATATGAGGAGGGTCTCTTTTGAGACTTGGAGCCCCTTTTTTCATTCTTTTTTTTTTTTTTTTAAGGGAAATAATAAACTAATTTAATGTAGGGGTGGGGATTTGTTGTGGGACAGGGGTAAAACATTGCTTTTGTATATAATCATGCCATTTTTCCCTTGATGATATTGTTGCAGGATTATGGAATTTGGGAACGTGGTGATAAGACAAACCAAGGAATCCCTGAACTAAACGCAAGCTCTGTAGGAATGGCCAAAGTGAGAATGAGTTCCTGACACTTCCTTCATGGCTGCTGTGTTATGCTTGAGGGCTCTGACAAACCTGATGGCTTCCTTTGTATGGTCTTCTTGGCCACTGCAATAGTTAGCTGATTGCATAAGAACTTTTGTTTAGGTGTGAGTATTTTTTAGTGCAAAATTTTCCAGATAATGGCTCTCATTGAAGGACCTCAGCACAGTTGTTCCAGGGATTTCAAGAAGGGTACCAAATTAATTGAACCATGGGTCTGACAGATTCAGTGAGATGCAATCTTATAAAGTAGCCTCTTGTTTTCTTTCCCTCCTCCTTAATTCTTCAGCCTCAGTGAAATATGTATTGTCATGATAAGACAAAGTCAGATGTAAATTCAAAAAAAAGCAGAATATCAGTTCCTTCAAAGCACAAGGTCACAGAGATACTAAATGAAGCTCAGGAGGCCAGGAATGTAAATGTGTAATTGACAACTACCTCATTACATGGTGACTGAGGGACAGACAGAAGACAAATATCATTAAGGTTAAAGGTGTATTTGCCTTTCAGCAGGATTTGGTAGATTTTGTGTGCACTGCAAGAGGGAGAGACTGCTGGTCTTGGCCTCACACTGATACAGGAGGCTATTTTGAAATATAGGGCAGGAAAAGCATTTTTTACTAAGTACATCAGTGTTTAGATTATATCTCTCTGGAAACCCAGCTCCCATTTTTTTTTTTTGCATTGCCTTTTAATTGTGGGAAGGATCACCAGTACATCAATCCTCTATCCTACTAGTTGAAAACCAGAAATACTTACTTTTGCTAAAATATTGCCAAGCTTCCCTTTAAAGATGAAAAAAGTGTCAGTGGGCTAAACTGCTGTCTTATGTAATTTCTTTCAGAGGTTAAATACAGGTGCTAGGGTACATGCTTGGTTTAAAAGGTATTTATTGATTTTGATTTGTGGTTTGGCTTTCTTTGAAGGCTGCTTTGGAAGCAATTGATGAACTAGATCTTTTTGGAGCTCATGGAGGACACAAATCAGTGATTCATGTTCTTCCTGATGAAGTGGAACACTGTCAGGTAAAAATTAGTCTGCTCTTTGCTTTATTAGGGGAAAACCTAACACCCTCTTCCCTTTGTTTTTAAATGAAATGTTGATTACCTAAGCCAAGAATGTAAAATTATAAGGATGGCTTCAGGCTGTGCTGCTCATCCTGTTTCTAGTAGATCATGTGAAACTGAATAGGGTAAAACATTCTCATTCTAACTCAGTTAAAAATAACTGCACAGACTTCTCTGTCAGTTTGGAAATAGTGTAGTCTCATTTGCGTTTGACATAGCTTTTGAAGTAGGCAAATTGTTTTACATCCTCTCTCCTGTTCTTGTTTTGCTCAGTCTATTCTGTACTCCATGTTGCCAAGGGCATCCACGTCAAAGGAGATAGATGCTGGCCTTCTGTCTATTATTTCTTACCCAGCTTTTGCAGTGGAGGATGTAAACCTTGTTAATGTAACCAAGAGTGAAATCATATCCAAATTGCAGGTAAGGATTTACTTTACTTTTGTTTTCCAAAGAGAGAAGCAGAACCTTTTGCTAAACCAAAAATCCTAATTAAACAAGGGTTGCCAGGTTGGTTCATCTGTGCATGAAGAGAGGGAGGAAGATCCCTAAGTGACCCATAAAACTTAGCACACACCTTTATGCTGATATTAGTCTGTGAGGAAGAAGTGTATGGGAAATTTTTAACAATGTTGTCTGTTTTTACAGGGCCGCTATGGCTGCTGTCGCTTTCTCCGAGATGGTTACAAAACACCCAGAGAGGTACTTTTGATGTATATTTATGATGTATGTTTTCAGTAAGCACATGGGAAGAATTTTATCTCTTCTTTATAGACATATTTGTTTTATTTACATGAAGGGGTGAAGATCTCCATCTCTGCTAAGACATCTTAGTGGATTTGGGGGTAATCCTGGTATCCACCCTGGAAAGAACACATATTTGAGGGAGGGTAAGGGTTTAGAAAACAGTTATCACGGACAGAATTTAATTCATAATTCTGTAAAAAATTAACCCTTAGATATGCTTATGGTGTCTGATGAAGTGGTATCTCTGAAACATCCCAAAATATCTTTGAACTGAGGCAGAGCTACAATCATTTGGGAGACACTTAGATGCTGAGACTAGGAAGGATGGATTTGTCTAGAGAACCATTAAATGAGTTTGAGAGTGATTGTGACAAAGAAGTCAAGAGACTGCATGGAAACTATTTCTGGTGGGTTTATTGGTTTCTGTGTTATAATTTGTATAAAATAGGATGCCATCATGATTGGAATTTAAGTTACTAATTTAGCACTGTGACTAAATGAGTGTGGTTGAATTTTTTAGGATCCAAGCAGGCTGCACTATGATCCTGCTGAGCTCAAGCTCTTTGAGAATATTGAATGTGAGTGGCCAGTATTCTGGACATACTTCCTAATTGATGGAATATTTAATGAGGACAAAATCCAGGTGAGGAAAGAAGAAATTGCTTTCAAATTGCAAAACCATTTACCTACAGTATTTTGTAACTTTGTTCCATGTTTGTTTTGGGTATTATTTAGACGCACCATTTGCAGAGTGGTATAGTCTTCAGCCAGTTTTACCTTCCTGGGGAGTTCATGACGTGGTAGAGGCAGCAGGGTTGTGCACACTGGGGCCTGGTTGCCCTCTCCCTACCAGGTTGAATGGCTCTGTTAGCTGGAGTGGTAAAACTGGGCTAAACAGAGTTTATTTGCCTGGTTTTGTCTTATCGCCAACCTTGATGCCCCTTTCACATTTACTTTAGGATGAGGCAAGCTTCTTTTTCCCCAACCTTTCTGGCTTGGCTGCTGAGAACAAGATATGTAGTACTTTCAGTCTTTTTGTACATTCAAAGATATTTGGGATTGGTTTATGTGGGGCAATTTCATTTTCACTAGTTCCCTAAGTCACTTCATGCCATTACTGTGCCAGCCATCCAGTGGCCAGTAGGGCTAAATTGATTGTTTCCTTCTAAAAGTTATGGTGGCACCTGGAGAGTATTGGTGATTTAAAGAACAGCAAGTAACCAGGACATTCATACCAGAACTTCTGCAGAATGGTAGCTTGAAAGAAATTTAAAATTTATGTGATTTAAAATTGCCTGGTATGCAGAGGGATAGGAGATTGCTGAGCTCCTTTAAAAATTCAAATGTCATAATGTCATCAGAAACTATTCAGAGAATTTCAGACCAAAAAGCCTCCTTTCTGTATCAGTTGTTGCAAAACAAGTGAAATCCTCCTGACACTAGACACATAAAATATTTTCCTGAATACAGTAAAAGTAGTCTGATGAAGAGAGAAATTGCATTATTTCATGAGGGGGAAAATCAGAAAGTTTACTGAAACTTCAGTCCTTCCAATAAAATACCACTTTCTGAAGCAATCTCTAGACCTTAGTTGGATTATCTGGGACAGTATGTACCTGGTTGTTTTTGGTTGTTTTTTTTTTTTTTTTTGCTGTGCAGATGGACTGTTCTAGGGCATGGTCAGGGCAATTGCTCCCAGTCTCCACTGTTTAAACATAGATGAATGAGTCTCTGAGACACTCAGGTGAGTGTCTAGTCCCCAGTTACTGCTGCAAACAAATGGTTTTGCTAGAAAAATAAGCACCCTGAGGACTCAAAAAAAGTGGAGTGGGACAGGATACTGAAAATGTCAGTGTATGTGAACCTGTGGGTACCTTACTTTGAGTGATCCACTTTACTCAGGAATGGCAGAAAAAAGGATTTCTGAGGCCGGTGCTGGTGGTGCTTGAGAAGTTTCCCTCTAAGTAAAAACTTGGAATGGATAGTTAATAAATGGAACAAACTAAGAATCTGGTAAAAAGAAAATGTATTACATGTTCTTACCAGTCTTCTATTCCTATTCCTAGTATGTTGTCTAATATAACAAGAATAAGAGGATTTGCTGGTCAGTGAACTTAGATATTTTTAAACATTTAAATCTATTTTAACCTTTCTTTGTGACAAAATTTTAATCAAATCATTTAAGAGAAACTGATATCCCAATCCTGCAAAGCGGAATTCAGTAAGCCACAGACAAATGTTCATGACATACAATTTATACACTCTGACAAATACTTGCAGCCTGATGTCTGTGTCACTGTACTGTCATCCATTAAAAATTCCTTGTAGGATCTGTTCCAGTGACTTCTTGTGCTGGTTTTGCATTGGAGCCACTCATGGAAGTGACTTTCTAAGAGAGGCTGCTAGCAGTTTCCTCTGTGTCTGACAAAAAATTGATTAGTAATTAACTTTGAGAACTGACAATCTGTTAAACCACTGAGAAAGCTGGATACGCCTCTGTGAACAGACATGTTAAAGACTAAAAAAATCCCATGAAGCCCCTTTTTCCTTCCAGCCGGAGGGCAGGTAGCAAGGCCAGCCTGGCCCCCATCTCAGCTGAGCCCTGGCCTGGCTGCTGAGATCCTTGCTTGAGATCCCCAGCCCAGCCCGGCCACAGCTCTGGCCACAAGATACCGAGCCCAGCTGGGGTCTCGTCACCATCTGCAGGCTCCAGGCAAGATATTAACTCTTTCAGTGCACAAGTGGAACTTGCAGACCTTAAATCCTCCCTCAGGTGAGAGTAAAGGACAGAGTGAGAACACGTAGAGGAACTACATGAGGGAACCAAGGTCAGAGAAGAAAGAGTCAAGTCCCAGATGGGAGGGATGAGGAGATGCTTTGATCTCCCCTCTTTCAGGGGCTGAAATCCTCTTGTAAAGCTATGGAAAAGAATGCAATTGATACATCATACTCTTTTTCTCTGTAACTCGTTGAAAGTATGGGAAGATAGGGTGTTTAAATTGTAGATATGAGCAAAGGCCTCTATGCTAAAGTAAGCAAATGCTGAAGTTGCTGTGATCCCATGGGAAGTTTGAACAGAGAGAGAGAAGAGTGATGAAGACCCTTTGCACCAGGGGAAGAAGAGTTCTGTTCTCAGAGATGAAGATGAAGATGATCTCAGAGATAAAAAGAACCTTGCTCTTGAACCTTTGCTCATCCTTTAAATAATACCCCATAAGCTGACATGGCCCATAAACACAGCTGTTGGAAAAGCTGTGAAAAATGGGAGGGACTTTATGATTGCAGATTTCTGGGCGTCTGCTATTTGTGGAAATTAAAAGCCACAAGAGAACTGTTTCCTTGTGGAGAAGTCTCCATAAATTGATAAGAGAGACTCCTCTCCCTAAGTGAACTGAAGAAAGACTCTTCTAGAAATGATAAATGGATTGAATTGTTTCTGTACATAGTTAATAGGGAAAAAAAAGGATGTGGGGGGGGAGAAGTGTTCTAAAGGTTTTATTCTGATTCTTATTATTCTTTCTTTTAGTTACTGTTAATAAAGTTTTCTTTATACCCTTTTAAAGTTTTGAGCCTGCTTTGCCTTCCTCCTAATCCTATCTCCCAGCAGGAAATGAGTAAGTATATTCTAATGGGTGTACTGGCATTTGGCCAGCGCTAGACCTGCCACACTTCTCAGTAGGAGTATATTGGAAGTTTTGTACTGCAGCAGTGTGTTACAGTTTGAAGACAAGTGTTCGTGTTTCTGATAACACTGAGATGCTGGAACAGTCCCTGAAAATTTGAACCCTGTTCTTCCATCAGCAAATCATGATTCCTCCACCCCTTTTTTTTCTTTTTAAAATATATTAACTTTCAGTAAAAAAGTACGTTCAAAAATAATTTATTGTTTCAGTTTTGCTGACTGTAATGTGAATTCTCACCCTTTTTTAAAAATAATTCCAGGTACAAGAGTACAGAGAGGCTCTGGAAGGAATACTTATTCGAGAGAAGAATGGATTAGTGCTAATGCCTGAACTGTACGCAGTCCCTCCAGAAAAGGTATTGTGAAAATGCAGCGTCCGCTTCAGTATGCCAAGTAGAGAGAGTGAGAGGAATGTCAGTCTTACAGTCTTTCTGTGTCTGATGAATCTAAACCAACAATAAAAAAGAATATTGCACATTATTTTAAAAAGTAAGAGACTTCTCACAGCTTCTGCTGAGAAATAGTAAACTTTAGGCTTCCAAATGGTCACATTTTTCACTTGTAAATTTGTTTCTCTGTGGAAATATCACAGCAGTTCTAAAATTTTACATCCTTAGAGCAAGACATATATTTTAGTAGTGTTGATACTAGCTTAGGAACTGAAGCTTAAAGAAGAAATAAAGTGTAGACTGTTCTATCTGTCTAGTCTATTGATTGCTTGTGCTGCCCTTTTCCAGAGCATATATGGGAGATAGGTTTCAAATGGATTAGGGTTTGGGCTGGGATTTTGGTTTGGGTATTTTCTTTTCCCCCACCTTTGCTGTTACTGTTTATCTCATTCTCCCATTGTGACAGAGAAATTCAGACGAGCTTCTGTGCTCTTCCATGCTATTTGCCTTTGTATCCCTCCCTGCCAACTTCTTCTCCCACTCCAGACTTCTCAGCCCTCACTCACTAAGGGTGTGGAGCCTCCTGGGTTGGTCTGAGTTGCTCAGCCGACAGCTGATGCCTTGCTCGCAGATCTGAGGTGGAAACTGAATTGCCTTCCTAGTGGGAACAAGCGTGTAAGAGTCCAGAGCCTTCTTGTGAATTTTGATATAATGATAATCATCTGAAAAACATGCCACATCAACAGGGTAGATTTTGTCTGTCTATAAAAGAAATATGAAATAGCTGCCTGAAGATGTAATCTGGGAGGGTTTTTGCCCTGCCCTCAATAGATCTGTATACTGAAAAACTAAGGCAGTTTTTCTAAATTAGTAAGTCTACTCCCAATTTTTCTGTTGACCATCCTTGCTAACGTAGGAAAGGTGGAATAATCTTAATATTGGAAAGCAGCTTTGCTTCAGAAAGCTGGGTAGACATCAGTGAATTTAAAGTGTCCTCTTGGAAGGGGTTGGAAAGCAGACACCCAGTTACCTATGCTCAGCCCAGAGGGAAGGCAGCAAAGGCATGGTAAGAAGAAAGTGGAAGAGCTAATACCAAAGCTATAATTGCATGCACAGTCCCCATTCATCCTCCAGCTTTGAAGGGTGGGAAGATGTACAAAAAGGAAGTATAGTTCTTGTCCCCAAAAATGCATAGCCTTGGAAGTGAAACCACTACATCTTTATGTCAGTAGTAAAGGCAGTTGAAAGAGATGATGTTAGACTATATGTCTGCAAGTACTTATATGTTATTGATTGTTCTTTGCAACTTTAGGGTAATTTTTCTTGCTTATGTATTTGTTTTCAGGTGGATGAGGAGTATGAAAATCCTCACTCGGTGGATCGTGTCCCAGTGGGAAAGTTGCCCCATCTTTGGGGCCAATCATTGTATGTCCTGAGCTGTCTGTTAGCAGAGGTAATTTTTCATTGCATAGTGGATAAACTTGTATTTCATTTTGTTTGAGATGGCTTGGACTTTAAGTATAGTTTGGTTGACAGGTGGAGGACAGTGTGTTTTCCAGTAGAAACATGTACATGAACCATGAAAGGCTGACTCTAAGCTTTCAGGAGCTTTTTTGTTTTTTTTTTTTTAATATAGCTAAGCAATTGTTTAATTGTTTCTAATCAAGCTGAGTAAGTTGTCACATGGTCTGGAATATGGTTAGAATAGAGGACTAAGCCCTGACTTGGCTGTTCCAGAGCCAGGATTTTGGGCCATATCAGCTTTACTAGGCTATTCCTTGCTCTATGGCATGATGAATCTACTAGTCAGACACATTAAAGTCAGACTAGTTCAAAGAAGCACAAATATCTCAGTGGAGCTACAAAAAAGTCACTTTCCTGGTAAAATTATGTCAGTTGCTGTAACTCTGAAATAGAAATTATGAATGAAGATTGTGTCAGTCAGAACCATTTTCTTATTGTTCCAAAAAATATTGCAGCCATTGTTTTTATTGAATGTACTACTTTGTGGACAGGGTAGACAAACCAGGTTTTAAGTCCTGCTGTCCTGAAAAATTAGGAAAATTGGTTAGAAATTGGTTCTATATGTCAGAAACCTTTTGCTTAAATTTTGTTTGTTTCCTTACTTTTTTCTTTCTTTTGCATTTGTTCTAGGGATTTCTTGCTGCAGGTGAAATTGATCCCTTAAACAGGAGATTTTCCACGGGATTTAAACCTGATGTTGTGGTACAAGGTGAGGGAATTTCTGTGAACATTCTGTGTTAATTGAATCATGTGGTGGCAAAGTCCCTGTGTACAGGAGAGATAAAAGATGTGTTTAAAAATAATGTGGATTTTTTTTGCATGGGACATAGATGGTTTGGTGACACTGTGAGAAGGAGAAAGAGTTTGTTTGCCTAGCTGCCTTTTTCCTGGAGGGAAGATGAGGTTTAAGGCACTTCAAAAAAAAAAAAAAAAAAGTTAAAATTTTAAGGCTTGTCGGAATTGGAGAGTGGCAAACTTAATCTTGTAATGAAAAGGAAAATCTTGGCAGCTTCTAGAGAGAAGAAGCAGGACTGACAGGAGATGGATCAGGTAATCAGATTTCATGTAGCCCCTTTTCAGAGGAGCCAGAGAGCACTGAGTGAGGAGCATCCCTGTACACAGAGGTGAGGCAGCCAGAGTTACCACCTTTTGGCTACTGCAGGGAGTGGCCTCTTTAGTTTGTGCAAGAACAGCCAAAACCAGAAATTAAGTGGAGAGCAAACACCAGCAGATCAGGTCTTAAAGACTTTTCTGGTGCTTGGACCGCTCTGAAAGAGCAACCAGCTCATTTATCAGGAGCAGCCTTTGTCAAGGATCCTGTGAGCTGGGCTGGTGCTTGTTTACCCCCTGTTGGTGCCTCATGGGAGTAGCATTTCATTATTCTGAAGTGCTTAATTTCCAATAGGAATAAAAGTGCTTGCTTATTTTTAGCATTCTTTGGCAAGTATTCACAATACAAAGAAGAACACTGCATTATTAGTCCCAAATCAATAAGCCACTTATCATGGACAAAACCTCAAGTGGGACAAGAGATGGGTTCTGGGCCTGGATTATAAATTCCTCTATTAGGGAATTTTTTTTTTTCTCCCTACCTCTGCCACTTTGTGTCCTCTGAAATATGTATTGCTACACAAGTGACAGCACCTGTTCCCCAGTGACTTGGCTGCATTGTTATAGTGTGCTGTGTTAAAAGAACAAAGATTTTCAACTCATCTTTCCCTTTGTTCTATGGGGAGAAAGCCCTAAAAGAGACTCTTTCCTAAAAGAGACTGTGTGATCCAAACTAGTGGTACTCAAACAAATCAGAAACAACTGATTAAGTCCCTAAGAACCTGCTTTAACCTCAGCTTTGATCTTGCTTTGAGTAGAGACCTCAGAGGACTCTTCTGACCCTTCTGACCACCACTTTTGTCCCAAGTGGACAGGAATGACAAGAAATACTGAGAAACAGAGAATTAAAATCTGTCAGGTGCCCTATTACAATCCCTTTTGATTTCATGAATCCATAAGTTAAGAAAAAAGTGAGGTCTTCATCCTTTTTAGTTAGCTAAATGCATTTGTTGAGAGGTGACAGTAGAGACAGTCAGTTAAAAAGAGTAAAACATTGGTTTTTACTTGTGTTTTTGTTTTCTGTTACACAGTAACTGTTTTGGCAGAATCTAATCAAATTAAGAATCTGTTGCAAGAGCATGGAATCAATGTTCAGAGCATTGCTGATATCCATCCACTCAGGGTGCAGCCAGCTCGCATCCTCAGCAACCTCTACACCATGCTGGGTAAGTATTTCAACATGGAAGCCTCTCTGCTGCCAGGCAAGGTATTTTTTTAAGAAGCTTAGCTAACTTAGAACTTCTGTCTTAAATTAGGGACTCAAAGAGGTGGAAAAACTACCTCATTAGAAATGGTGGAGAAAATAAAAATTTCCCTGTGCCCTTGGAGTTAGACAAAAACTGACTCTTCATTTGTCCTCCAGGAACTATTTCCACAGAGAAGTGGGTTTTTGAAAAAATGCCTGGTAGAACAGAGAAGAAAAAAATCAAGTATTTTTCCTTCAAGAAGTCATTTGAGTCTGGAAACTAGTCAGTATGATTTTTATCTTCCAAGCAGGCAGTCTTGGAAGTTTTCTGCCCCAAATCAGGGAAGCTGTGCTGCTATCAGAGCATCTTTGGACTGTCAGGTTGTTGCTAAAGTTCCTTCCAACCTGGAGCTGAGATAAGCTGCTGAAGCCCTCTGAATCTGTGGCAAGCCCAGAAGCCTTTCAGGCTTTTGTAAACACAGGACTTTAGATACATTCCAATTCCTCAGCAGTGGCTCTCAAGTCCTGTTTTCCTCAGAGCCTGACTTGACTTAAATAAATCCTCCAAAGCTCTGACTGGTTCTAGTTGTTACATCTTTTTATAACTGGTTCTTGATAATCCTTGATGGAAGTGTTTGGGTCTTGGTGAGAAGTTTGTTACATGTATTCCTAATTTAACTTAGTTTTACTTCATCAGGCATGCCATCGACTCGTGACTCAAAACTGTGGATACTGCTATAAAATAAAATTGAGGTGGGATGACTCAGTGCTAGTAGATTCCTTTGCTGTCTGGACAAGGGGAGCTGTGTCCTGCTTCACTGTCAGTCTGGAGCACGTTCCCATGGCAATTTGGTTACAGATAATGCTGAGGCTGCTCATGGGGTGAACATTTTTTTGTTGTAGTGGTTTTTGTTTGTAAGTTTATTTTTTTGTTAACAGGGAGCTTTTTGTGGAATCATTCGACGTAATGGGGCCTCCAGATAAATTTTAGAAAGTATGCCTTTTACACAGAGAAATTGTATATGTTGCTTCTGTGAAAGAATCTGACTCTTCATCTCAAAGTTCTTTAGAAAAAAAAGAAACATTTGCAGGGCTTTGCTGAGGCTTACATTTATTTTATTATAATCCATAATAGCTTTCTTTCACTAGTGGAGGAGTGTGAGTGGGATGATTTGATACATTGTTTTTAACAGTGACTTCCTTGGGAAGTAGTATTTTTTCAGGCACATGGTTCTTTGGTTCTTGTCAGAAAGATTCAAGTCCGCTCCTGGCTGCTGGTGCAGAGGTTGTAGCATGGATCATTGCTAATAAGCTTTACTGAGAAAAGTGAAGCTTACTAAAGCATGATGAAAATCTTTTGTTGTATTTGGATGTATCTTGTGTGTTGATTTAGCTGGCAGGCATGAGTTTTTAAGGTCCTATATTTGAAAACACTGGAATTTCTGGGTTATGTTGATGGCCTTGTTTTTTGTAATATCACATCTCCTGCCCTTCTTGGTGGGGAAGCTTTGGGTACTGAGCAATTACTGTAATTATAAGACCAAATCCATGGCTAGTGAAGCCAAAATTTCAATTTTTAATCAGGCCTTTGAAGGACTCTGGTTATTATATTGCTGCTTGCTACAAAACCAGTTTGTAGGCTCACACTCTGTTACTGGTTTTCTGCCTTACTGGTATTAGTGGAGTAAATTTTCCTGTCTAAAGTGGTTTTTTTGGAAAACAACACAGAAGATGTTAGCTGAGATTCTTTTCTTTCCCTTTCCTTTGCAGGCCGGAACAAGAATATGAAATTAAGTGGCCGACCACACCGGCACATAGGAGTGTTGGGCACCTCCAAGCTCTACGTGATAAGAAATCAAATATTTGCTTTTACCCCTCAGGTAAGCATGTAAAACTGGCGGGAAAATCACTCCTTTCTTAATGGTGAATCATTAGTGAAGCACTTTGCTTTTCACTGCTGTCATTGTACCTTAGGTAGAACGGGGTTGAAAGAGCAGATGGGCTTTACTTTGTCGGGTTTTTAAGAGCATGGGATGATCAGCATGGTAGAACTGCTGATAAATCTGTTTTCAGTCATGCAGAGTCTGGTTTCTTTGGCTTCTGGCCTAGGAGAACACAGTGAATCAATAGTACAGAGTTGTTCCTGATCTCTGCTCACACCGACATTCTAATCAATGAAAGAGTTTCTGCAGAAATACATCACTTAATATATCTTTCTACCAACTGATTTGATGAAAAATTTAGTACCACATAAGTGTGCCAAATACCTCAACCCCTAGGAAGTGAAGGTGTAATCTTTTCTTGATGTTGAAAGGATAGTAGTGCTGAGAAATGGATGTTCTGGTTTTTTTTCTTCAGTATGTTTTTCAATGTTGCTTGGAAAGTTTGGATCCTCATAGAATCAATGGCTCCTATTGATACATTTAATGAAACACAACACACCTATTTCAATAGAATTATTCTAGCAGTTGGTACGAGATGGCCAGGGAGTCCCCTGCTCCAAGCATGTACAACTGATGCAGGATAAAGAATGCATCCACCCTTCTAAACAGATGTTTGACTAATGAAGTCTTTGAACTCTAGCTGAAGGCATTCAGTGGACTTTGTAGAAGTCTTCTGTACTGCTTCATAATGTCCAAAAAAATCAAATTTATTGCAGAAAATGTAGATCCTTTCCCATTCTTCCCCGTGTCAGTTGATCACAAGCAACTTTATAAAATGTTAGTTGTTGTGTTACTTCCCTGTACCAATTTTCACTTTTGCAAATAAGGGAAAAATTCCTTAGAGATGTGATTTTTTTCAAGATGCCTCTTAGCTCACATCTTACTATGTAAGTAGGACCCAACATTCCTGCTAAAATCTTGTCATGTATCAAATAAGGACATACTTACTAGGATATTTCAAAATGGCATTTATCTTTACATTAGCAACACAGTACCAATTCCTGCTTATTCCAGGTTTTCCGAAAGCCTCCATAACGTTTTCCATTGTACTTTGAAGCCAGACACTTCCCCTGACTTTTTTTTTTTTTTTGAGGTGGATGGAGTTAATGTTTAATGTCACCTTCCTAAGGTTAGCAATTAAATCATCTTGTTGATCTTGACTAGTGTCCACAAAATTTGATTTTGTCATTTGTATTTCATTCTCTCTTCTAGTGAAAACATTGATTAGGTGGGGGGCAAAGGCTGACTTCATTCAGATACAGAAATTCTGAAAAAATGGTTAATAACTACCTTCTGAGAACAATTTTAAAAGTAGTTCTTCTTCCTAGGAATTTTTTTCAGCTCACTAGTTTGAGCTGAATTTTGCAGAAGCTGGCAGGTGTCAGCCATTTTCTTATACTTACCATCTGGTTGCTCCAAAGAAGGAAACTGGACTAATCTGTTGAGACTGGGTTTTGGCCATCTTACTTTATCATTTTGTAATTATCTTGTCTGTCTCAAATTGGCTTTGTTTTCCTTTGCTTCCACGCACTGGAATTGGCCTGACTTTTTTTAAATGGCTCTTCCTTTTTAAAGATGGGCAGCGTGTTTCCTTGTCTCTGCATTTCTGGGACTTTTTCTTCCTGAATTACCAAAGCTAATTATGAGTGGCTCAAGGATTGTTTTGGCTAGTTCCTGCTTCCTTCTTTGAAAAAACTTCTCAGGACTTTGTTAGCTTGAACTTCCATGTTCTTTAAGCACTTACCCCTCCCCAAGGCTTATGGGTTTGCTTAACTTTTCTTGTGGCTGCTTAGACATACTTTCCATTATTTGTCCAGCTTCTTTGGTTCCAGCTCCTGAAGTAGCCACAATAGTCTCTTACTGTGGTTCTTGGCTTCCTGCTGCAATGGGTACAGCACTTTGCTATTGCACGTTTCATGTGCCTTTTTTCCTCAGTAGCTGCCAGCTTTTCTGTGTTCTGCCTGACTTTCAGATGGTTCCCAAGAGACATACATTTACTGGCTCCCAGTCCCCAGTGTGCACTTAAACCTGTTGATTGTTTTTGTTACTATTGTTAGCGTTTTTTTCTTCACATTTAGAGTACTTCCATCTTCCAGATCATAGGTCAGTGTAACTGGTCATTGGGAAGATTCTGCTTCATGGCTGTGATTGCCCAGGTTTTGTTTGTACAGCTTACTTTGATGGTCAGTCTCTGGGTATAAGAAAATGGACTCTTTTTTAGGTTAATTCAGGTCATTTGTGTTGTGGTCAGGAGTAGCTCATATGGCTTTTGTGAATGATTTAAGGTAAGAAACAGGGAAAAAAAATGAAAACACTATGAACTACCTCTATGTTGTGTTTTTCTCTTCTCTAGTTTACTGACCAGCATCACTTCTATCTGGCTCTAGACAATCAGATGATTGTGGAGATGCTCAAGACAGAGCTGGCTTACCTCACTTCTTGCTGGAGGATGACAGGGAGACCAACCTTGACATTTCCCATCACCCACACAATGCTTGGTAAACTTAATTTTCTGTTTCAAGCAGATTACTGCAGGAGGATAGGATGGATATTGGTTTGAGAGAAGACACAGGTAGCAGAACTTTTAACATCAGAAGTACATTTCAATTTTCTTATGTGTATGCTGAATTTGGATTACATGGTAATATTTAATTTACTCCCTCTTCATATGCTTCCATCACAATCATCTCCATGCTATTTCTGTCTAAAGAAATTTCATAGAAATCCCTTTGGAACTTATCCTGAGTGGGTTGGTGTTTGTCTTTAGAACTTATCCAGGGGTTATGTTTTATTTGCTTGTTTGTCTGGGATTTTTGAATAAGCTAGTATGGATAGTAGTTGTGGGTTCTGCTTTAAATTTGCATTGTAGACAACACCCAGTAATGCACTGTATTTGGATGTGATAATTTAAGAATGTGCTGATGAGCTTCAATTCTTCCGTTATTCTTTTTCAGTTGATGATGGTACTGACATTCATCCAGCAGTTCTTGCCACAATAAGAAAATTAGAAGATGGTTATTTTGGAGGTGCAAGGTAATGTCAGAATAGCCAAATTATTATCTCCATGATTTTTAAAATTAAATCCTGTAAAAGTCTCAGTTTTTTACTTATGATAGTACACAGACTTTGTACGAGAATATTGCAGAGAAGGAAGTTTCAGCTTTAATTATTATGTGGCAATCAAATGGTAGCTGGGCCTCAGGTGCAATGAAAAAGATGTGTCTCCCAAAAAGTGTACCATCTCTGACTGCCATTAATGGATAAAGAAAACAGACATCAAATCTTTGGAAATATGAAGTCTTGAAGTATGAAATCTTTGAAACATGAATCAGGCTGCCCTTCTGTTATGAAAAAGTAAATTACTTTAACAGTTACTGGACATGTTTTAAACATTGATTGCATGTAGTACTTGTAAGCTGGAGTGTTCCATTCATCTGTGTGTAAAATATGATGCCACAGTATCTCCCTATTCTTTTTCTGCTTTCCCTCTCAATCAGTATCTTCCTTTGACAATCAAATATTGTCATGGTTTAGCTCCAGTCAACAATGCAGCCCCACATGGCCACTCACCCATGTTCCCCTTAGCGGGGCTGGGGAGAGAATTGGAAGAATACAAGTGAGAAAGCTTTTGAATTGTGATAAAGAGAGTTTAGTAAGCAGAGCAAAAACCACATATGCAGGCAAAGCAAAATGGGAAATTCATTCACCACTTTCCATGGGCAGCTGTTCAGCCATCTTCAGGAAAGCTGTACTCCATCAAATGTAACTGTGGCTTGGGAAGACAAACTGCTGTATCCCTGAGCATCCTCCCCTTCATCCTTCTTCCCCCAGCTTTATGTGCTGAGCATGACACCCTATGAAATGGATGTCCCTGTGGTCAACAGGAGTCAGCTGTCTGGCTGTGTCTCCTCCCAGCTCCTTGTGCACCCGCAGCCTGTGCTGGTGGAGTGAGGTGAGAAGCAGGAAAGGCTGGTATGCTGTGTAAGCCCTGCTTAGCAGTAACTAATACATCCCTGTGTTATCAGCACTGTTTCCAGCACAAATCCAAAGCATAGCCCCATCATTCAGTCTTATCCCTAAAACCAGCACAGGTAGTTTAGCAGCCTCCAGTTCTGTGAAAAGACACATTCATGGGACCTTCTCAGCTCCAGTTTCTTATGCATTATCCTTGGAGCACAGGTCTTTGTGCAGGGTCTCTCTTCATATGAACATACAACACCCTGCATAATTAGGCTTTGAGTTAGGCCTGTTACAATAGCACAGTTAAATCAATTAGTACCTAGAGCAGTAAGTACCCAGCTGGATGTGCAACTGTTGTTTTCCTTTTTTATTTTCCAGTGTCAGTTTCTGTGGCTTTAGAGTTGCCAAAGGTGGATTAAGCAGTAGGTTTCATAAATTTTGGAGGAGCTGTTGAAAGCTAAGTGAGCATTAATCAGTATCAGAATGGTGGATGTTAATGCTCTTTGGCATGTGTCCCCTTTTGCAGGGTGAAGATAGGCAAGCTATCAGAATTTCTTACCACCTCTTTTCATACATATCTGAGCTTTCTGGATCCAGACTGTGACCTAAAACTGTTTGATGACCGTAATGACAACTGTAATAGTCCTGACAGTGAATATGGAGACTACCCAGCAGATTTCTGTGAAAAAGGTAGTAGAGTTTTTTCACTTGGTACTTTTTTCTCTGTCAAGATCTACCAGCAGAGTCTGGGTTTGCCTACAGTGCAGAGTCTGTTCTGTGCACAGCTGATGGTCATTTGATTTTGCCATGCATCCATCTGAGGACAGGACCTGCATGACTCAGTTTGGAGAACGAATAATTGTGTGTTCTTCCTGAATTTGTAGTATAGCAGTGACTGGCAACTGCTACAGCAAAGCTGAGTCTGGAGAGTCAGCAGGTGGGGAGGTGTGGAAGAGGTTAGAGGGAAAAGGACTGTGAAGAGTTGTGGACAAGAGCTTGTGTGGAAGAGATGATAGAGTCTTAGAATCATACAAGTTGGAAGAGACTTTTACAATCATCAAGTCCAGCTGTGTTCTATGATCTACCAGCAAAATGAAACCCCTTTTGGATCCTTTCACAGGCAAAGCTGACTTCTAAATCTGTTTTCAGTGTCAAAAATGTTTTTTTTTTTCTTTTGTTTCCAATAGTTTTTTGGCTTAAAAAAATCTCTTCCTTACACTATTTTTGCATATTTGAGTGCCCTTCTAAATAAGCAATAATATAGTGGTGTGTTTGAATAAGAAAGTGATGATGATAAATAGTGATGTTTTACCTTTAAGAAACCTTTATTTTTTTAATGTATGTTACACTAGATAGCCAGGATGAGCTGGATCAGTATATAAATGATGTCCTGCAGAGCACAGCCCTGAAGTCATACCTGCCTCCGACTTCAAAGACAGCAAGTGAACCTCCTGTGTTCAGTGCAAATCATTCCACAGAAGAGATACTGTCAATAATGGCCAAGACAAAGGGCTTGGAAGTTCCAGGTATTTCTCCCTGTTGTTTATTTAGTGATAATAATTAAAAAACCTGGTTTTGCTGCTACAAGGAGTAAGTTCAAGTATTTAAAAATGATACCTTTTGCATATTCATGCCACTACTTCTTTCTTTATAGAAAAGAAATAAGAAATTCCTTAACAAGTAAGAATGACTAAAGCTGCTGCTGTCATGTTCCCACAGTATCCCATGTCATGGTGTATATTATTTCACTGCAGAAAACCTGAAATGAAATGTAACATTTAATCAAAATTAATGTTATGGAAGCTGTTACAGCTTCTTAGTTGGACAGAATTTTAGAACCCAAATTAGTTAATTAATTGTTTTGTCTTTGCTTGTATAAAGGCAAACAAAATGTACTTTTTAACAAAGTTGCTATGAAATTAAATGTTTCTATACAAGAAAAACATAAATATTCTTATGTACTTTCTAAATTTTTAAGAACAAATAGAGTAGAGAGGGAGCACAATCTTTCTAACTATCCTGCATTTCTGATAGCCTGATTGGAGGATATATACCAAAATAAGATTTGGCTGAATTTGTAACTAGATTCCAAATGCATTGTTTTATATGTAGATATGTAGTATTCATCACCCTGGTCCATTAAAGACTTCCCTTAACTTCAGTGTAAATTAATAACTTCCAAGCTTTTCTGTTAGTTTTTTCTGCCATCTTTCATATGCCACATCATCTGATCCTCCGTGAATTCAGCATATGAAGTTAACAGAGCATTAATCTGTATTTAGCATTTTAATTTTAATTATGAAATCTTACCAGTTAGGCCATTTTCTCCACTCATTTCCTGTTAAAATGTTTAAAACACTTGGCAGGGTCAGGTCATTGGGCTGCAGGATTTTGGAGTCACAGGCCAAATAAGAGGTATCAGTTGAGCATGTAGCCTCTGAGCCTTTGACATGCTAAAATCAGAGCAAACCTGCAAGGAGTAAAGTTCAGAACATGAGCTTGTCTCAGTTCTGTGCACAGCATCTCAGAAGCACTGCCTCTTTATTTTGACTCTTGGATGTATTTCTGTTGTTTTTACCTAGTCAAGCTGCTTCATGCAGGTGTTTTTGATTTTCCTGGTACTGAAACAGCCATTTTTTTCTTTTTGTTCTGGTGACTTTGCTTTCCAGCCGTGTCCATGTCTCTTCCCACTAAAGTTCTGAACACTCACCGAAAGTCTCTGAATCTTGTTGATAATCCTCATTTCTTTGGGACAAAGGTAAGGTGTGGAAATTTTTATGCTGTTTATGGGTTTAGGATGCAATGCTGTAGCCTTTCCTCGTGTTTTCCTTCCAAACCCTATGCCAAGTCTCATTTTTCTTCACAGACAAGCCATTCTGTCCAAGGCACTCCCTTGTTTTGGAAATTATTTTTTTGGCTGGATGAAGGTTTTTTAGTCAAATAGACACTATAAAGTGGAAAGTTTTTAATTGAATGTGCAAGACAGAAAAGAACAAAATGATTACTTTCTTTTTAAAAGCCAAAAGTTAAGTCATTGTCTTTAGTTCTAGCTGAACACAAGGGGAAGAACAGGATGTTCACAGGCTTTAGAGATGTTTTCCAAGAAATGCTGCTTATAGTAATATCTAGGCAAGAGGGAATGTGTGAATGTCCTCAAGGCACCAGCCAAATCCCACCTCAAGGCATGAAGATGAGGTTGTGCTGGACACTTGTTTTGTCTTGGTATATGTCTCTGCACAAGGCTCTGCCAGCTTGTGGAAATGGTATTTTAGGATTATATAAACTGCTGAACAGCTTGTTAAACAAAACTTTTCATTCAAGAATTCACCATAAGATTACATCATCTGATTGGTTATCATTTTACTTTCATAAGCTTAGAAAATTTATAATGGCAATAATTTACATTCATAAAGAACCACTTACATACGGGTTAGAGATGGAACTCAAAAAGCTCTAAATTATTTCAACAAAAAAAGGATAGTATTTCTCTGCTTTCCTTTTTACAAGTAACATAAGATGACAGGAAAAGCATGCAGATAATTCCATTTCTTTGTTTTGTCAGGGAAAAAAAAAAAGAAAAATAGATACAAGGTTCCATTCTAGGGGTTGGGTTTCTTGGGGTTAGTCTCCCTTCTGTGCCTGCAGTACCCTGGCAAGAACTAAGTGATGTGTCTGTATTTCAAGTGCAGAGCTTTGCTGCAAGACTATTGTTATTTTTTTAATGCCATTTTAATTGAACTTACAGGAAGTTACTGATCTGCTACTTTTTTCAAGGTCATGTCTTGTGATTTTTCATCCATCTTTGTTATCAGGACCATGAAAATGTTTTGCACTTACCTAAAGATGCTCATGGTGATTTGGATTGCAGGAAGCTTGTTGATCAGCTGAAGGAATGTCCAACACTCCATGATCAAGCAGATATCTTGTATATCTTGCATATACTCAAGTAAGTGGCCTGAGCATGAACTTCAGCATCTTTAAGTTTGGTCACAGCTATCTGATTATTCTTGTGCAAAAGGTTCCCACTGTTCAGGTTGTGTTTTGAGGGGACAGTGGAAATATTTTGGGCTTTAACAAGCATATTTTCTGTTAGTTTGACTACAGGAATTATTTGGATACAAAAGAAAACTTGTGCATATTCTAGAGTTGACTGGCACACAGTTGCAAATACATCAAGTCTACAGGGCTCACAAATTAAATGCACAAATCCTTTCCATGAATGAGAACACACCCTGCTATATTTGTGGCACTCCATTTGAAGTTCACAAAGATTTGGTGTGATTTTCATACACAAGAATGAAAGTGGAGGGAAAATTCATCTTGTCATTTTATAACTAAAGGCAAAATGCAATTTTAATGTGTTCACTATTTTCCCTCTAATCCCTTTGCATATTTAAGCATACAGCTGGCTAAAATTTGGTACTTTTTAAAACATTCTTGGAAGCAGTCTGGACCCATCTGCTGGAGTTAGTAAACACCTGCTATTTAATTGGTTTGATGGGAACAAAGTGCAAATAGAAACAACAGAATCATCTTCTGAAGTGTGTTTATTGAGCTTGTTTTTTTCCTGTGCAGGAGAAAACTGCTGGAACCTGTCAGGTAGTTAGCTTTTGGTGCAAAGACAAGTATGTGTTAATCACAGATGGTCTTCCCTTCTGCTACAAAGACATTTTTGTTTATTTTAGTCTGTCTCCTGTGTGGACATCTTCTTTGATCTTCTTGGTTTCCCAAGCAAAATATTTAGCATCCTCCCTGAAAGAGTAAAGGAAATCCTATTAAAAATATGTGTAGTTGTTTAACTGCTTGTAACACCAGTAATTTCACCAAGGGAGACTTTTGGGCAGGCAGATGGACTGGTGGACTCTGTCAGCGGGAGTTGAAAAGTCATTCTGTGACAGTTCAAAACATTACCAAAGAGAAGCTATAATGCAGTGAATTTCAAAACCAAACTTCAAAAGTGAATTTCAAAAGAGGGGAAGAGAAATCTCCTTTTTTTCAGTAATGGCATAAGCAACACAGAAGTTTAGTTAATGGCTAAGAAAGAGGAATGGCTAAAAAATCCCCCTGAAGGATCTGGGAAATGGGTGTAGTCTTCAGCAGTACTGAAGATACTGAATTCTGTTCTGATAAAGCACTACATGGAGTGTTCCTCCAGCAAACTGTCCGTGTGAGTGCTCAGTTTAAAGTCTAGTAGGAAAGCCTTTTCAAGTTGCTGGCTCACAGCTGAGTGAGTGCTCAAGTTAATGTGAAAGTTCCTGGTATCAAGAGGATTTTGTCCACATATAATCAATCTGTGTGAAGGCACAGATGTCCCATTTGGTATTTAATTCTGTCACCAACATGAGGAAAGCAGTCAAAATCCAGCTGTGTGGTAAAGTTCATCGTTGTGCCTGATGACAATTACCTCCTGTTTGTTTTGTGGCAGAGGTGCTGACTGGGACACAGAGCTGGATGGACAGTATGGTGTCACTGTTCACTGCCTCCTCAATGAGCTCTACAGAAAGGCAGGCCTCAATCAGGAATGGGGCTTAATCCGTTACATTTCTGGCATACTCAAAAAGAGAGTTGAAGTCCTGGCTGAGGTATGAAATACAAATAATCCTGGTTCAGCTTCCTACCTAGGAACAGAGATAAAACTACCAGTTTGCTGTTGGGGTTTGTGCTTGCCTTTCTTCTGGTTTTACTTTACAGCATACATAGTGCAGCATATTTAATTAAATATTGGTTGTTTTTCTGATCTAGAGTCTTACTACATTTTTATCTTTCATCTGTACTGCAAACTGCTAATGTTGGCATGGACTGAGAATGTCACACTGTAAATAGTTGTGAAGGCTTCATTTCATCTCTGTTAATTGGAGAAGCTTAATTGTGTGCTTTGAATGCTGCACTTGTCACTGGTAATTGTCTATTGCTGTTGTAATGGTATGAACACTTTTGGAGCACTGCTATGCTAGGGTGCTAGTGATGACACAAAAACATGTTCTGCCCATTTCCATCCCCTTGGGTCAACAGTCTGCCTTGTGAATGGATGTTTGGAACCATTTAAATATCAATGACTATTAAGTGGTAACAAGAAAAATATACTGTTAAGAGTATAGATATGATTTTGATCATTACAGAAAGGTTTCCTCCCAAGTATTCTGAAAGTATTTGTTTAATTTTCTAGTAATCCCTTGCATATTTCTGAGGAGCTTTTTCTGTAATTCCTGGCCATTTTCAAGGCTCTGTGTCACATCTAGGATGCCTTATTTTAGTGACAGTCCTGCCTGTGGGGAACAGTTAGTGATAATCACCTTGCATGGTACTTCATAAAGCACAACTTTCTGCTTTCTTAAGACACAATGGATGAAGAGTACAGACATGCTCACAAAAAGCCATCTATGTTAACTTGAGAAGGTATTCACAAAGAATTGGGGAGGAGGAACAGAGATTATCTGTTCTCTTCCATGTTAAGGGAGTGAAAATAAACTCTTTAAAATCAGAGGAACACTGCTCTGTGATATTTTTTATTCAGGATACTAAAACAGGTGAACTGAACATCCACTTTTAAAGGAGGTCAATATGAAAGAGGAAACACTGTGGAACTGGGGAAAGTACCTATTTCAGACTGTATCAGGAATGTGATGCAGTATGCTGGGTGTTTGTTTTAGGAGATATATTAGTACACGGAATTTTTTTAACTAATGCTGCCAAACTTTTCATTGATTAAAGATATTATTGTCTTAAATAAAGAACAAAACTTTATTATATGATAAAGGATGAAAGCCTTTATTGATCTGCCAGCCCCACTAGAGTTCCTAATCTTACCATTATGCTGCTGATTTCACTGAGCAGGGAAACAGGCTACTTTAAAACTCTCATAACCCTGTTGACATCAGGATATCTTTGGCAACTATTTAACAGCATTCTTCTGGATTTGCATGTCTGGTAATTAATAGAAATGCATTTAAATATTGCTAAAGAAATTGAATTTATTTGATTTGGTGAATTAAAAGCCATATCACTTCCACATGACACAGAGAAAGGTCTCTTGCTTTTTGTCCCCATATGATAGGCATGCACAGACCTTCTGTCACACCACAAGCAACTTACAGTGGGGCTGCCACCAGAACCCCGTGAGAAAATCATTACCACGTAAGTTGGAGCTCTGCCTCAGGCACAGGCTGCCCTTAATCTTCCTGCTGGTACCATTCTGCTGCTATTATCATCTTCTTTTAAACCTTACTCCTTGCCCTCAAAGGGATTTGCAGCCACCCAGGTAGAATTGTAAGCACCTTTGTTCTGGGTGATTTGATGCCAGTGCTTGCTCAAGAATTTAATAGCTGGTTGTGCTGAGTCACTGCTACCTGTGGTTTGACTTCTTGCAGCCCACTGCCACCTGAGGAGCTCACAGATCTCATTTATGAAGCCAGTGGCCAAGACATCAGTATTGCAGTCCTGACACAGGTATGCAGCCTGTGCAGAAAGGCTTCTTGGACTGTGCCCAGTGTTTGCTCTGAGACAGGGAAAGCCATGAAGACCCACTCTGACAGGTGCCTTTCTGGATGTGTCCTTACAGGAGATAATTATGTACTTGGCGATGTACGTCCGCTCACAGCCCAGCCTTTTTGTGGAGATGCTCCGGCTCCGCATTGGTCTGATAATCCAGGTGATGGCCACTGAGCTGGCACGAAGTCTGAAATGCTCAGGTAGGAAGCAGTTTCATTCTAAGAATACTTATGGTATCATTTTTGCTTCACCCTTCCTGGCTGATCTTTTCATTGATATGTGTTAAATCCTTCTATTAAACTCTCAGTTCATATGTGCAGTTGCAAACCTTGAAAATCACTATTTTTTTTTTAGTTTAATGAAAGATTTCTATCCCCCCAGCACCCAGTTATTCAAAGAATATCAGATATTCTTAATGGGATAACTCTGTCTCTGGAATTTAGATCCACATGTCAACTGCTGTTGGGAGATGGCTGTCATACCTTTCCAAGTGATCTTGTTCTATAAGGGAGCAACTGCATTCTCATCATCAGCTTCAGTGAAGTTTTACACAAGCTAGGACATAATAAAGATTAATGCAAATAATGTTATTTCTGTGGAGTGTTTGTTGTTTAGTCCTGAAATATATTTTCAATGAAATGTGACTACATATTTATTTTTTTATAGGAAGGGCTAATGAAAGAGTTAAATGTGATTGGACTTCATTCACAGTTTCCTTAACCAGCTTTATAGCTTGTTGTCTTCCCAGTGACATTTGTCATTCTGTTTTGATTTATTTTGTTTAACTAGGTGAAGAAGCTTCAGAGAGCTTGATGAATCTAAGCCCATTTGATATGAAAAGTCTCCTGCATCATATTCTCAGTGGGAAAGAGTTTGGAGTGGAAAGAAGCTGTAAGTTGTTAATTTTTATATGTTAAGTTAGATTGTCTTACAAGTGGGGATCTGTTCTTTCTGCATGTAAAATAAAGGTATAGGTAATATATTAATCATGGGTGACCAGTACATGTGTGTGTCTGCTGTGAAGTAAACAAAACACGTATGGTGGAAGCTATCCTGCACTGAAATAAGATTGTATCAAGTTTTCAGTAATAGGAAGGTAATCTTTTAAAATGAAGAAATTTTATGTAACCAGAACAAAAGGCATTAAAAGATCATATCTAACCTGCCTTCAAGAAGCATGTCTTTGATGCCCACATATTCCTGACTGGCACATCAGCTGTCTCCTGGGCTCTTCTAAAGACCCTCAGAGACCCATTGCAATTCTGACTAAATTTACAATTGCTCACTGTCTTGGAAAATCAGTTTCTGAATATCCAAGAATAGATTGAGGCTCCTTACTTGATAAATCAGATTTGAACTCTTGATGTGATTCTGTGAAAGGATGCTGTCACCAAGAGCATTGCACATTTCTGAAATTATTTGTGTTTAACTTCTTAGATAGAATTTAATCTATTTTTCTACCCCTAGAATGTTAAAAATGTCCATTTGCTTCTTCAGTGCGACCTGTAGATTCTTCTTCATCCAGCCCTGCAATTTCTATTCATGAGATGGGGCATTCTGGAGCAACCAAAACAGAAAGAAGTGGTATTACTAAACTGAAGAGTGAGATGAAGCAGGTGAGGGTTTTCTGTCAATGCTCATTAGAAAGTACAGCTCTTCTGGGATTGTGGTATGTCAGGTTTTATTCCTGTTAAATAACAGAAATTTCCAAAGTTGCTTTGATTTTAAAACTGATCACTAAATAGAAGGCAGTTTAGGGATGTTTCCTCCAAAAATGTTCTTCCTCTTTTGTTCTTGTTTCACATGCTGAATGTAGAAGAACTTGATCAAACTATAATTTTGCATTCATGGTGTCCATTGTAAAAACAGCTCTTCTATCATGTTTAGCTAAGGGAAAGTCAGATGAACAAAGAGAAGCTTTTATGCAGTGTTCATTCTTCTACTTGGCCCAAGTGGCAAAACTGGACCACATGCCTTTTGGAAAAGATCCATGTGGAAAAGGAATCTTTGTTTTCTTCAGGTTCTGTTTCTTGAGGAATGGAGGATGATTACTGCTAGAATTTATACATACATATTCAAGTCCAATAGTTTAAATTATACTTCAACTGAGTACATGGAGAGATCACAGAAAACACAATGAAAATACTCTGAATGAATGTGACTGATGGTTTTATTATGAGTGATTTGATTTCTCTATTTTGTGTCTCTATTAGTAATTTTCTTTAGCTTTAAATAAATAGGAAGGTAGTGGTCAAATAAAATACATTTGTAAGAATGATTGTATTTTTTCTCATGGGTTATTCAAACTAAAGGGAGAAGGCTCCAAGAGACCTTATTGCAGCCTTGCTGCAATATATATATTGCATATATATATTATATAAATATATATATATATTATTAAATATATATAATTATATAAATATATATATATATTATATAAATATATACTATATAAAGGAGGCTTAAAGGAAAGATGAAGAGATGCTTTTTGCCAAGGCCTGTAGTGACAGGATAAGGGGCAACAGTTTGAAACTGAAAGGGTGGGTTTAGATTAGCAGATACAAGGACACTTTTTTAATGAAGGGGGGAGAGGCAGTGGAACAGATTGCCCAATGAAGTTGTGGATGCCCTGTCCCTGGAAATATTTAAGGTCAGATTGGATAGGGCTTTGAGCAGCCTCATCTAAGGAAATATTTGATATTTTCCTTTGATTGATGAAACAGATTGAATAAGCCTTCAGAAAGGAGTGGCATTTTTACATGGTCTTAACATGAAGCATTTGCTGGTGGCAGTAAAGATGAGTTAATGATTCTTCATGGGGCATGGTCAGGCAGGGAAGCAGAGACCCCAGACCTGTTTGCTGTGTTTGAGCTGTGCCGCTGCCGCAGCATCATCGTGGATGTGGGGGAGGCTGTGAAGGTGCTGCCGACTGTGCTGCACTGGCCCCGAGGTGGCCTTGGAGGTCAGTCTGAGCGGGGCTCAGTCAAATGGCATGTCTGGAATCAGGGCCTTTCCAGGAGGGAGGAGGGACAAGGCACTAGATGGCAGCATTATTTTGTTTAAAATGCAGAGGTGGGCCTGAGCTGGAATACTTGGACCTCTCTTGACATCAGTAACATCGTTCCTTTGTTGCTTTCACATTCCACGGAAACTTGGTATTTTGCACAGAGGAGGAGTCGGCTGGGTTTATTTTTGTTTTTTGTACCCCACCCCCAGTTTGCCTTTCCTGCTGCTTCCTGCCACATCTCACTGCATTCTCTGAATAATTGACTAGCAGCTAATGTAGTGTCACTTTGGCAGGGGGTTGGGTGGGGTGGTGTAGAATACACTTTGTTGTTACAAGGATTATTTCAAGAACTTGTGCTAACATCTCCGGAGTGTTGAGCAACTGCAGCTCCCTCTTTTGTGGCTGTTCTTTCTTCAGTCAGAACCATTAACACTGAATGTGAAGGCATGGCTTGGGGTAGGCAATTAGATGAAAGTGCTTAACTCTGAGGTGCTGCATCCACATTTCAGCAGAAAATTTGCCTTGAAGCTTTTTGTTTACTGCTGTCCATCCAGTTGGCAGCCTGCTGTCTCTCCAGCAAGATGACCTTCTCAAGCAAAGAGAAGGTCATCTTGCTGGAGAGGTCATTTGCAACAAATGGGGAAGGGAAGTAGGGAGCTCAGTTTTTACGTCAGCCCCAAGCCACAGGGAAGCTTTTGCTTGCATCTTAAACTGGTGGTTTGTGCTGGCTGTGCTGGGAGCTCCTTGGATGGCATGGGCTGCCAAGCAGGCTCCTGCCTCATGGTCACCCTGGGAATCAGCAGCAGCTGCCCTGGTATCAGCTGAAGTGCAGCACTGCACGAGGCCAGGGGTTGCTGCAGTTTTTCCCTGAGTACCCGAGGTTATTCCACATTTCTTGTCTTTGCACCTGTGTGTTATCTAACCTTGTCTGTGTTCTGTTCTCCTGGCTGTCTGATGTTTGTGTCTGGTTTTGTTTTGTAGTTCTTTCATGAGGGGCACTCCATGTCCAGCAGCATGTTTGCTTCCACGGTAAAACACCATCTGTAGCTCTGCACCTGCCCTTCACCCTGTGTGTGTTTGTGTGTAAGGGTCTCGGTTCTATACACCTCTGTCTTCTCCTGCCTAAAACTTTGTTTTCAAACCCTACCTCTTTGTCTGGTCTCCTATGGGAAGCAGTTGTCATTAGTAATGTCCTAATAGAAGTTGAGTCTCACAATTAGATCCATTTAGTTCTTCTGAAGCTTAACCAGTTGTAGCAGATAAAGTACTATAGCAGATTAAGCTACTTGATAGTGGATTTTTACAGGTGTCTTCAGCATGTAAAAGTAATGCAGTGTGGATAAATGCTGACAGCCTCTGGACAGTGGGGAGCCCAGAATAGCTTCAAGTTGCTGAGATAGGAGTTGCATGGGTATCTCTTCAAGAAGTCATCTTCTTTCAAGGCAGAGAACTGTAGCTCTTCTTAATCTCTCACTGTCTGCATCTTCAGACTTACTGTCAGTGGCACACCTCCCAATTGCCCTAAAAACACAGCTACAGAACAGGAAGTTCTGTCTGTCATGGTCATGGTCAGCTTGCAGGGCAAAGGAACAGCAAACATTTGAACATCAAAGGAACACCACGTGTGCCTCATGGACACTAGTAGCAGTGGAAATGGACTGTTTGCTGGGGACTTTTTTGCAGAGCTTGGCTATATAGAGTCTATGAGCCTGCACTTTCCAATCATGCAGTTTGCAGTCATTTTCCTCCTTCCCCATTACATTGCTTGGGTAGCTTCTTCTTTGGAGATAAGGGGATTTAAGATGACACTTTCAGTGAAGTCCTTTCTGGGCTGAAAGTAACAGGTATCAAAACAGGAAGGAGAACACAGAAGAGTACAGTCTCTGGGAGTGCAAGGAATTGGCAGACTGTGTGTGTGAAAATCACAACAGCAATTTGGTGGTATTGCCCCAACTTTGAAAATTATCTGCTACCTAACTTAGTGTTCAGACCTGGTAGAGTAAAATAATAGAGCAACAAGGTAATAAAGAAAACAAGACTAATACTTAACAGAGAGGCAGGCATGATGATTTTGTGGCCTCATTAAGTCAATTTTTAATCTACTTGCTTTAATGGAGCTTTTGCATGAGGGCCTCTCTTGCTGGACTTATGAACCCTTTGATACTTTTACAGTCCTGAGCCCCATGTTCAAGTGAATGGGAGCTACCTAGAGATCCCCCACCTTGCATACCAGTGACACTGCCCTGGAGGCAGCTTGTGCTTGTTAAAATAGTCAGATGTTGCATTAAACCAAGCAGTGAAGTTGACTGGGTTGTGCCATGCTGAAGTGCTTGCCTGATTTGTTGAGAAATGATGGAAGTACTTGAGAAGTGAAGCTGATTGCACAGGGGAGAGAGGGGGATGAAGGATCTATCCCACCCCATCATCCTGTATGACACCAAGGCCTGTATTTTTTCCCTGGTTCTGAGGTAGCGTTATAACAGAAATGTACTGACCAGGAGTGGCACTTGGGATGATAGAATACAATTAACCAAAGCTTTAATGTCCTTACAGAGGGGCAGTACTCCATCTTCTCCCACCAGTTCTTCTCCGACTGGCTCCAGTGGGGACATGAGCTGGGGTGACAGAAAAGGGCAGTGGCTGCGCAGAAGGAGGCTGGATGGTGCTATTAACAGAGTTCCTGTTGGCTTTTATGAGAAAGTGTGGAAGATCCTTCAGAAGGTAAGCTGGATGCTGTGGAGGAAGCAACCAAGCTGTAACTCGGGAAGGTGGTGGTCCAGGGGTGGCATCTTGCCAGAAGTGGAAGTTGGTCGACAGGTGGAAACCAGCGTGGCTGGCAGAAGGGTGTCTCTTGAACTTGAAAGGGCTCCATTAACACAAGTTCATCTGTTTCTTTGAAAGTGTGTTTTTCTCTGAAACCACCAACGCTGAATTTTGGCTGAATGACTCTGTTCCACCACTGCCTGTTGTGCATTCCCTGGCCTAATGCACATTGTCAGTGCACCTAAAGGGCACTGCAGTGCAATGCAGTTCTGTGCTCCAGGCCAGAAAGGCTGTGAGAAATGAAGCAGGAAACTGCTCTAACTCTTCCAGAATGTGTTGAGACCTCTTGCTGGCTCTTCTGAGCTGTATGGCATTCTTACCCTTTTTTGTTTGTTAGTTTGGTTTTAAGTGAAAAGTAAGTCCTTGCCGGCACCTTGAATATCAGGGGTATAGAAATGTTAAATTAAATGCAACTCTCCAGGAAGAAGGAGAAGGGAATTACAAATTTTAACTTATTTCAAAGTGATTATGCACCTGCTTTTCTGCTTTGCTGGATACAGGCCAGCGTTTGGCACCTTGCAGCACTGAGCTGTTCATGCTTGCTTAGTTGGGAAAAGAGTGCATCACCAATTTAGGCTGGTTTGTCCTTCTAAAATCACTTACACTGAAGCTGTTATGTTGATGTCAGCCAAGACAAATCATATATGACCTCTTGGCCATTTACTAATAAGGATCTTCCAGCAGAGTGAGCATCACTTCTGACCTAATGTAATAGCTGGAAGTAATTGTATGTTTTTTCTGGCTGTTTAAATGAATTGCGCTATTTTCAATATTTCATTCTTATATCTTTTTGGACTATTCATAAAATCTATCTCCTCTTCTTGGTATGTTTCTGTTCTATACCTCACATACCCAGATGTGTCCCCCCTCAACCTGCCTGTTCACCATTAAGATTTTGTCATCGTTTCCTTTATACCACTTGTTATTTCTCTCCCCCAGTGTTTGACATCCTGAGGTGTGGTGTCCTGGATCTGAAACACATAATTAAATGTTGTTCTAGTGAAAATGAAAAAAGATTCTTGCTTTTGTGGTCTGTTGTCTTGCTTTTGTGTTATCTTTTATTTCCAAATCCTTTCTAGCAGAATGCTCCCATCGTTTTGTTCCCTCCTTTCTGTGCCTTTGCTGTAGTGGCTCCTGAAGTGCTCTGCTTTGTAAGCTGGGCTAGAGCACAGCATGCTCTGGTGTGTCATGTCAGGCTATTTCTAATCTTTGCTAGTTACATAATAACTTCTTCAGGAAGGATAAAATAATATTTTCAAACAGGGCTTTTTGTGTCATTTGGGGTTTTTTGCTTTGCTTTTTTTTTTTTCCTAACTGAAAGTTGTTACATATTGGCTTAGAACAGAGAACCCTCAGATTGACTTGCAAGAACTGTAATTTCTGTTCACTCTTGAAATGTTTCAGTGCCATGGTCTGTCCATTGATGGGTATGTCCTTCCTTCTTCAACCACCAGAGAGGTACAGTAAAATGATTTTCTAGCCACATGCCTGAATATTTGGATTGACAGTGTAAGATGCAGCAGGGCCTCTGTTACAGATACTTGGTTTTACTTTTAGAACATCTAGACCTTCCTCCAGCACCTCTGCCAGCTTCTCTGGGTCTGTGGAGGTGAATTCCTGCCAGGCAGACCTGGGAGGAGGCTTGTGACAGGTTTTCCCTTTGCTGAGCCTGCCTTCTGCACACCCTCACTGTCCCCCTGTGCCCACTGGAAGGCTCCAGAGAGGGTGGCTGGCAGCAGCCCTTTGTGGGGAAGGTAAGGCAGCGCAGACTTTCTGGAATAAAGTGGACATGTTACTTGCCCCTTATTTTATTTATATGCTGCAACAGCAGGTAGTGTATTTTGGCTTCACAGTCTCAGAAGTAAATACCAGTTAAGGGTGATTGTTTTTAACCAGAGCTTTAGCTCTTTAAATCCATAATATTTTTTTGCATTTTTTTTCTTAGCTGGATTCTGTCTTTAGGTGCTCTGGCAAATTTTGAATTCACATGTATAAAACAAACTCTTATGAATAGGAATCCATCGGTGCAGGAGTGGTGCTTGTGGGCCCAAGACTGTTTTCCTGAGTGTTTCTCTCACATTTTGTCTCTGGCTTGCTTCCTTTTCTGAGGAACTGTGGTAGCAGTGGTAACAGCTGAAGAGAGGAGCTTGAATTTTCTGCCAAATTTAAATGGTGGGGTTTGTGGCTTGTTTTTTTAGAGAGAAGAGCTTTATGTATCTCTGTTGTGTAGATAAAGAGACTTCTATTTTTAGCCTGTCAGACCTGGGCAGTCTCTAATTTTGCTGTTTAAAGCAATTGAATAAAATAAGCACAAACTTCCTAAGGCCGCATAACATCCACAGAGCTGTACCAGTGCAAATTAAGCTGCTCTGCAAACAGAATAGTGATATTCCTGCAAGGCAAAGCTCAGGGGTCATTTAAAAATCACCCCTCCAAGCAGGTAGTTATTTTTAAAACTCAGTACTAAGTTCGGCTTTGCAACTCACCTGCAATGCCAGAAAGATACGTACAAGGCAGAATGTGTGAGGTCGCAGCCTGAGGAGCAAAGAGTTAATGTGCCAGCTAAGCACCAGCAGCACTGAATGTAAGAGATGTGTGTGTGATGGGTTGCAGGGCTGGTGCAGGCTCCTGGACGTTGTGTAACTGTTTGCAGAATCAGGTCTAGCAACAGGAAAACTTTCTGTAAGTGCTAAAGCTGCACAAACACTTTGTTCGCCTCCGTCAGTCTGCCCCCATGTGCGGAGAGGAGCATATGTTTCAGTGCTTGCAGCATGTGAGGAGCTAGTCTTTTGGATTTGTCAGTTTGTCTTTCCATATCCACTCAAACTTGCCAGATGACCCCGTGTGAAATCAAGTTTGCAGTGCACGTGGAATCGGTGCTGAACCACGTCCCCCAGCCCGAGTACAGGCAGCTGCTGGTGGAAGCTATTCTGGTCCTGACGTTCCTCTCCGACATCGAGGTGAACAGCATTGGGGGCATCATCCACGTGGACAGAATCGTGCACATGGCCAATGACCTCTTTCTGCAGGAGCTGGTGAGCTCAAAGGGCAGTGGGGGGAAGCCTCCTCCTTTCAAAATTATCCCCTGCTCTTTTTTTAATGTGTGTGATGAACTCAATTTTGTCCTGGCTCTTTCTCTTACAAAGACAGACCAAATCACTTAAGTGTCTTCTGGAAATATATTTGAGAAAATTAATGTAAGAGTCATGGGAGATTTAAAGGGAATAAATTTGTAGTGGCTAACAAGCTCTGAAGTACAAGGGTAGATTGAAGTGAAGTCTTGCTTTATCAAGGCTTTACTATTACCAATATTTGAGTAATCCCACCCATTCCTCCCAAAGGACAAAAATCCATGAAGTTATATGTTCTTCATTTACTTGCACTTATCCAACTAAGTCATGTGGGCCCTATTGTAATCCTGATTAGGGTTTTCATGAGGGGGAAGAGAATTGCTTTCAGTATTCAGCACAAATAAAAAAATCATAATATGGTGGGTTTTTTTTCCAATAAGTAAGCATGCATGCCTAACTTGCTCTACATTTGCTTGTGTCTTTACAGAAATCATTTGGAGCTACTGGTAGTATCTTGGAGAAAGACGCAGCCACAGGAATTTGCCACTTTTTTTATGATAGTGCTCCCAGTGGAGCCTATGGCACCATGACTTACCTAACAAAAGCCATAATTATTTATTTACATGATTTCCTGCCCAGCACAGGCTGTGCAATGCAGTAAGTGATGCCTCACATGGGAGGAAAGGCTCAGAGGCTCTTCCTCCCCAGTTGCCTGTCACAAACCCCTTGGTTGCTGCCTGTGTGTGTGCCCACTCAGCACTTGGCACTGCTGGGGATGCTCTGTGCACACTCAGCATTTGGCACTGCTGGGGATGCTCTGTGCACACCTACTGCTGGGGACAGGGAGCTGGAATTTGGCCTGGTTTTAGGAGAGTGTGTGAGAAATAACAAATAGTGAGGGTAATTCTGCCCAAAGTGCATAAATGTAATTCGTATTAAATTAGCAAGAATTATACAGTTCTGCCAAGGGCAAAACAGATTACTCTGTGGAGATCAAAAGGCATAATAAAACAAGGGAGCTGCATCTCAGGCATAGAGTCTCACAAATAAGGGAAGTGATGGAATTCATTAATTTTTCTCCTGCTGTGTGTAAATGTACATCGTGTGAATCACTAATGCACAGTGTGAAACATCCAGGGCAATGTAAATTAGAGGAGTAAGAATAACTTGAAATAACGTGGTGATATTTCTAATACACTTTTATCCTGATTCTCTTCTCATTTGTACCTAGTCAGTGCGGGGCTAATGCCAGTAGGGACGAACATCCTACAATATCCACTAATTTGGGAGGATAGCCTCTGTCAGGAAGCTGCATCTCTCTTTAATCTGAATAGCTTCCTTCCCTGCATCCCCAGGACTTTAGAGGCAAAATCTCAAGACTCCAGCTTCTCCAGTGTGACAGACAGTTTTATGCCTGTAATCCTTTCCTCTGAATGGAGCAAGATAAACCTCATCCACTTGAGCACCCTTTCCAAGTATCCTGATGATTTCCCTCGCAAACAGCCTCAGAGTTAAGAATGGCATAATTGTGGCTTTTCCAGGGTAGCATGAGTTTATGGAAGGCTTTGATGTGTCTGTTTTGGTTTGGTTTTTTTTCCTTTTTATTTCCTTTGCCATTTTTTCTTTCTTCTTTTTAGTTTGAAGTCACACTGGTCTCATGTAATTAGGGGTTGGGCTGCCTGGAAGTCTCCCTGCAGACAGTTCCCAGGTTAATGCTGTCAGTTGGAAGCTCTGAGGTGCTGCAGGGAGTAGGTGCATCCTGCATGGAAATGACTCCATGGCCATTTAAACTGAAAAGAGAGTTTTTCAGCCTCTGGAGAGGGAAACCCTGCCTTACCCCACGCACTGGCTGTGGTTTTCTTTGTGCCTGTGCTGCTGGCTTTGCCACCAGCCACATGTCAGCATCTGGCTAACAGCTTAGGAAAGTGGCAGTAGCTTCAGCATCCCCTGGCCACAGACAGGCTCCCTCAGTAGCACTGCTGCCATGTGAGCAGAAGGGATCAGAGCAATTCTGTCTTGCCAGGTAGAGGTGAAAAGAGCAGACAGGCCTGTAAAAACAGGTACTTTCTTAGCTATATAAGCCTGACAGCCTGCCTGCTGTCCCTCTACACAGTCACTGCTGCTATAGCAATGGACTGAGAGAGTGGAGGTGTAGGACCCCTTATTGTGAGGTGATTTCATGTTTTTTTTTTTCAGAGACCAGAGGAGTTGGATAGTCCAGAGGACCTGGAGTCCTGTGTTAGCCACCATGGGAACCATGGGCCTGTGCAGGGGCCAGTATAAAGTGACAGTTCAGGTACAATTAGCACTTGGGTGTGGAAGTTATTTTATTGGCATGGTGCCTATTTTGTAAGGATTTGCCTTTGTTATTATTTGGTGTGGGTTTTTTAACTTTTTATATGTATTGTGAGAGCTCACTTGGCTTGTTTCCCAGTGAAAGGAAATAAAATCCTTTGTCTAGTTTAAGAAGATGTGACAGTGCAGAGTATAAGCACAACAAGAGCAAGGTGATGTTTTTTTATTCTACCCGGTGTACAAAAAGTAGTAGCAGTTATTTTTGCTTTTCTTCTTGAATCCTAGATTGAGAGACATTCAAGATGACTTTTTGCTCAGACTTCTAATTTATTTTTTTTTACCTACTGTGTGAATTTGTTTTCAGAAACAAGAAGGCTGATGTTGGTTTTCCATGCAGTTGCATTGAAGTCTAAAGCATGAAATGTATGGCCTAACATACCTGGACACCCCTTAACAATTCTTTGTTTTTAAATGGGAGCATCATTGGTATCTTTACCATCAAATTCACAGTATGACCCAGGTTATGGCATATTCATGATGATTACAATGATGATGATTACAATGAATTACCACGTGGAATGCAGGCAATTGGAAAGTATTTATGTGGTAATTTGAAGAGTTTAGGTATCTATCTGGTGGTGCAGGGTGGTACTCAAACACAAAGCCAGTGGAAGGCAACTTAGTTACTTGCAGGGTCAGGCACAGCTGCAGAGGAGCTGGCAGAATAAGGACCTGTGTCCAGCTCAGAGCTTGTATCACATGCTGGCCCCAGCCCTGCTCCCCAGGCCAGTGTCCCCCCTGCTCACGCTGCTGCCTTCCCCCTGCTGCCACCAGGGACATGGGTTTGTCTGACTAAACAGATCAAAAGTGCCATTGATCTCCCTCAGCTGCTGGTCCCTCAGGTTACTGTGAAAACTGAATGGGTGGAGTACAAAGTTTGTCTGGCTTCTCTCCTGCTAATTGTAGTCTCCTTTCTCAGGGAAAGAGTCCTGCTTGTTCCTGGAAGGTGCAGGTGAGCCACAGAGTCCTTGGCTGCCCTGCAAAGGGGCAGCCACTTTCTGTGGGGTAGTGAACACCCGGCCTGCCCCATGTGGGCCTGGGACACTACAGGAATGTGTCACCCCTCTGGCAGCAGCCAGGGCCTTGAGTGAAGCGAGAGCTTCACTGAGTCAGTCCAAGTCCAACCTTGGGCACTTTTTGGAGTGGCTGGCAGGTAGGAGCAGAGTTGCCCAGAAAGCAGGAGAGAGATGATGCCAGTGGTAGCAACTGTAGCTGTAGGGTGAGAGCTTGGCACTCATCTGCAGGCTGATTCAGGCACTGCTTAAAGGACCACTCACATCTGGACTATTAAGTGGCTGCTGCATAGAATCATGACTGAAAAAAAGGGATTGAGAATGTGGGTTATAGAAGAAGAGCTTCTGCTCAAACAGTTTGGATTTAAGTACAAGCAGCAGGGCTTTTTCCCACTTCCAGTTTCAGTCTCAAGTGGCATTTATTCCCAGCGTTAGATGTTTCACAGTTACTCCCTGTGCCACCCCCCTTCTGTCAGGGGCCAGGGTGCCCTTTGTGCCACCAGCAGCTGACAGGACAGGCTTTCTGTTTTGGCTCAATGATTCAGCTCCTCTCATACCTCAGTCCTGCATCCCCAAAAGGCTCTCACTGCCTGCCGAGTGAAGCTGTGCTGCGACTGTACCTTGGCAGCCCCTCTCAGGAAGTGATCCCTCAAGGCCAGTCCCCTTCATGCCAGGTTCAGGAATGTGTCCTTAGTGAGGGACATCCACACTGAAGGCTGCCAGCCGTCCTTCAGAGCTCCTGTGTCTCACTGTACAGCCCAGCTTTGTCCTCTTTGCTGGGGCAGGCGGCAAAGGGAGACTCCAGAGCTGCAGTGTCCAGTTCCACCTTGTCAATTCGCACCCACTTCATGGAAGCCAACAGTGGGAAGCAAGATCCCACTACACACAGAGGTGTTTGGCCATTGTAAGTGGAGCCTTTTTGTAACTCCACTGGAATAAGGTGGGACTGATCATCACAGTGCATAGATCAGAATAACTGCATGCTAAAAATATACATTATGTATTACCAATGCCATTAAAGTTTCACTGTAAAGTTTGTTTGTACTGTTAAAGATTTTTCTTTCCCCTCCTCCAAGGCAGTAGAAATCAGTGTGTGCATGTTTGTTCATTCATCTGTCAAGTTACAAAATACTTCTGGAAAAGCGTTCTGTATTTAATAGTAGAAAATAAGATTTAAGAGACAGCAGTGCCTTAAGCTTGGGCTGCTGTTACATTCTGGGATGATTTATCCCAGAATAAACCTGGAAGGATGCTTTTTTTGTACTTTCAACACTTCTATTAAATGAAACCAAGCTGCTTTACTTAGCTCATCTTTAGCTATTAAAATATAAAGATGGACTAGGTTGGAACTTTTTCCTACTCTAAAAGCACTTTACTGAGGCTGAAGGAGGTAATACAGTTACCAAAAAGCTTCTGACCTGAGTGTAAGGTGCAAGAGAATTAGGTCCAGATTTCCCGACTTCTCCCCCTTGGGAAGTGACAGGGTGGTATTGGCAGGAATGGGAATATTGACTTGCAGTCAGGGAAAGGAGACAGGAATGTGAGTGCCAGAGTCTTCAATCTTGCTGCCTTCCAAAAACTCAATTTCAGAATTTCTTGGTCAAGAATTTATGTTTAACTATGTGCAAGAATATTTAGATTTGGTAGTATCAAAATATGTTTACTTTTGTGTTCTTACTCATTTCTGGTTTTAAGAAACCCAGTTCATCTTCAGGAAGAGTGTTCTATGGTGATTTGGGCAGGCTACAAAACACAGGCAAAGAGACACCCCCCCCTTAGGCATTGCTCAGAGAGCTAAAGCTTTATTCTGTGATCTATCATGTGCTGCATTAGCATGCTGTGGATTTAGCCTTCACCAAGGTCACGAGTTATCACAGAATCACCGAATCCCAGAATGGGTCATGCTGGAAGAGACCACAATGAATCATCTGCTTCAACCTCCCTGCTCAGAGAGGGTCATCCCATATCACATAGCACAGGACTACATCCAGATGGTTCTTGACTATCTCCAGTGAGGGAGACTCCACACCCTCTCTGGGCATTCTGTTCAAGTGCTCAGTCACTGCACAGGAAAGAAGTTCTTGCTTGTTCAGGTGGAACTTCCTGTGTATCAGTTTCTGTCCATTGACTCTTGTTGTGCTGCTCGGCACCACTGTGAAGAGCCTGGCTCCATCTCAGAAACAGTTGTGATTGTTTCACAGCTCCAAATCCCAACAAATATGGGGAAAAGTAACCAGAGGCAAGAGGGAATCTAGTGCAAGTGTAAACACCTTTCAACCAACATCCTCTAAGTTGTGCCTGTAAACTTTTAGAAGGATAAGAGATTGACCTGGAATAATTTAATTCCTCTGCATCATGCAAAGAGCAAGATTAAATGCAGAACTATCCATTTTAACCAGATGCTTCCTCCCTGTTTTCCTCTCCTGCAATGGACACCCCACAGCCAGCCTCTCTCATGCCTGTTCCATCACCAGGGTGGGTCTGATATGTTCCTTGTGGTCATCAATGCTCTCAGCTGTTGCTAAGGGCTGCTGGCAGACACGTACCAAAGTCTCTCTCCCTACACAGCTGCAGGCATGACCTTGGCAATGTTCAGGAATTAGATTGATGGGGGAGATGCCACCAAGGGGAGGGGATGAATTGTAAGGTCCTGGCAGTGTGTGGCAATGACACAGTAATACTGTAAATGTGGGTTTTCATCTCCTCTATCCCATTATTAGCAGGTACAGATCATCCAGGAAGGGCTAAATAAAGGCTTGCACTGTGACCCTATTAAGCAGCCCTTTTTTATTACTAATGACAGCAAGCTGAGCTTCCAAGACAACCCACAAGAAGTTCTGCCTTTTCATGAGGTTGCCTTTTTCTCAAGTCTGTGAACAACATGAAAGGCCTCTAAAAATTCATTGAAGTCAATGTGGCCATCTTTGTTGTAGTCTATGCTGAGGACTAACTTGTCAATGGAGTCATCCTGTGTATCAATGCCCAGGTGAGAAGTGAACAGTCTCCATGTCTGGCTGAATTCCTCAACAGAAATCAAACCTAAAGGAGACAGACAAGAGGTTGCTTTTGGCAGTGTTATTTTCCCTTCCTGTATAAACACACACAAGCACTCTCCTTCACTGCAAGGAAGTTACCTGCCTACCATGCTGGGGTTAGTGCTTTCATTATTGAAGCACATTTTTACTTTAGGTAATGATTGAATGCTTTTGACAGTGGAATTGAGAAAGCAGTAAAGAGTAAGACTAGTGCAGAACGGAGAAAAACCCCCCAAAAGAGTGATGCCAGTACTGGAGCTGGGGTATGTGAGAATTGTTTCTTGTTAGGCTCTGTGTACTTATATGACTGCAGCCTGACTGCTTAAAGTAGTTCCCGATAAACTGAAGAAATGATATCACCTCTGGTTCCTCTATATTTAGAAGCCCTAAGGAGGAAACACAGTGGGGAAAAGATAACTGGTATAGGCTCCCTAGAACTGACACAGTGAAGATACCTGGACTTACCTGAGTGATCTTTGTCAATGATGTTAAAGATGATCTCCAGATCCTTTCTGTACCTGCACAGTGTTTCTGCCAAAGCTGGCTGAGCCTGGTTTTGAAATCACATACAAGAAGCTATTCAGACCTTGGTTTGAGTTAATTTAACCAACAGAATATCTGCTATGCAATTTCCATTTTCCCAGTTTGTCAAATGTAAAAAACCAAATCTTTATGCTTGAGTTCTTTGGAAAGACACTTCTGTGTCTTACCCTGAGGAATAATCAGATAAAACCCATCACTTTCAGATGGCAGGGCAAGGGGGAAAGGAGCCCTTCACACCTCCTACCTGCAGTAATTATTTGGGAAATAATCTTGGATAATCTAGGAAAGATGATGTAGACCATACATTCATACAAAGCACTCACTGCACAGATGTGAATGGATCCTGCTGTTTAGGAAAATCATGGTGATACCTCTGTTCTAAAGCAGTGTGCAGCATTTGGTAACAACTGGACTCTGTAGAAGTGACCTCAGATACCATAATAGACATCTAAAAGTCCATCTATAAATGTGACTTCCTCCCACAGGGGCCTGAACTGCCTCTGGAGCGTGTTTGAAAAGCTCATTTCAAAGAGTAAGGGTTGAGTGCTCTGGGCAGGATTTGTCACATCTCCTCAGCTCCGTTATCTAAACGCCCTCGAGAGCCAAGAGAAAGTAAGAAGCAGTTCTAGCATGTGATTCATCCAACCTATTTTAAGCATCTACCTTAGCAGGGAATGATGATTCGTACCCTAGCAGTGCTCATTTTCCTCCAGTGACTATAAAAGGAAGCTCAGCAACTAGTTCAGCTGTGGATGTCTACTTGTTGGGCCAAACAACTGCCTTGTGCTTCAATTTGCACCAAAAGTTGTTCCTCCAAGAATTGCAAGGAAGTGTTTTCCTCTTTACCTCTTTTGTAGGTTGACCCATTTTCAAATCATAAAAACAAGACATGAAGTCAACTTCTCCATCTGAGTTCATCTGTGCTAATTGAGACCGCAGCATCCTCCAGGGCAGTTCCAGCTGCAGGACAGACTCCATCGCTGCAGCCCAGTCGTTGACAGAAATCCTGCCTGCCAGAAGGGGTCAGGTCATGGTTAAAAGTACAGAACACAGCACACATCAGTCACCAGCACAAAGGGTTACAAAACAAAAGGATTTTCTCTTAACCCTGGGATAAAAACCCTCATAACAAAGGAGCAGTGGCGTTGGACTAGGCAGTTCCACAGCTCCCTTCCAGCCACAAAGTTGTGATGTTGTCATGATGTTCAGCATGTTTTAACACCTTTTGAGAAAGCCAGATTATGCCATGAAGAGTACTTCAGGTTTCAGCTGCAATTAGAGTGACATGTGGCTGAAAATTCAACAACACAGAAATATGTGAAACAGCTGTTCAGTGGCCAAAGAAACATCATGTTATTGAGTGCCCTTGTAAGGACACTGTCAAGTGAGAAGCCATCACAAGGAAAACTTGTATTTGTGGCAGAAATCAACTTCTTGCTTCTGCATAAAAGGTTCATCTATTAACTTAGCACTGACTTTTCTTCAGATGAGAGGTGAGTGTGTGTCTGCTACAGGCACAGGCAGGCTGTGTGTCTGCTGGAGGCAGAGGTAGCCTTGGCTACCTCCCAGACTAAGAAGGAAACCCATTCCACATCCCCCCACCTGAGACCCCAGTTCCCTGAGACCCCTGACCCATTCTGAAGACACTCCTACATGAAGGTGGTAGTGACCTTTGAGCTTCTGGATCTGGATTTGCCTGCCCAAACTCTCTACCCAACAGCAAACATAATTTCTTTATTTGCCTATGTCTTTCAGTTTTCTTTTTCCTCCTTCAAGCTTCATCCCCTCAAGCTGTTTGGGCTAAGCCCTTCCCAATGCCTATCCTCCTCTGCGGTCATGAAAAACAAGGTCACCCAGCTTCTGCTGCCCTCAGCCTGACACTGGCAGGCAGGCAGGACCCCTCTGCCTCCCACACACATGGAAGCTGTTTTCCTCATGGTGGCAACTGGACAGAGAGGAAATAGTACCTGTGCCATTGACGTCGTATTGTGCAAAAGCACTGATGAGTTCAGACCTGTGTGCATAAATCTTCTCTCGTAAGGACTTTAAGGCAGATGATTCAATTGTACCTACCCTAGGAGGAAAAAAAATCAGCAGATTATTAAAGGATTAAAATCCTCTTGTATGTTATGCTTTTCAACACTCATTATAAAATTTTTATATCCTCTAACATGCAGTATGTTTAGGGTCCAGTATGTTTAAGTAGGATCACCCAAAACACACAACATTCAGCAGGGGGAAACCCCAAACCAAACCAAACCAAACCAACAATGCTCCATAAGAATAAACTGAGTTTATGAGATAATTGAGTTTATGCAGGTAATTCTAAGCTGCTTTCCTTTAGTAATCTGACCACATTACTAGGCATGGTAAAGCTCTCATGATAAACTTATGAGACTCAAGACATAACAGGATTCGTCCAGATTAACACTGCAGCCTTTAACCAAAGCAGACAGGTGCAGGCCATTTATGAGTCCCTGACAATTGTCTGTTCTAACTGCTTACCTCACCTAATTACCTTTGGGTGTTTCTCAGGAAACCAAGTTAAGCAGCCAGAACATGTTTTGTCAACTGTATTAATTTTTAAATTGTAAAATAGAAAACCAGTGAGAATCAAGGAAAATGGATGCCAATTCAGTTCTTCAGTGAAGCTCTAGATTTGTGGCAGGTACACTCACTGTGAGGCGAGTCCCTGCTCACTGCATGCAACACAGAGCTTTACCTCTCACGGAGATTCTGCCTGCGCGTGAACTTGCTGACCTGGTACTGCACAAAGCGAGGGGTCAGCTCGGGATTCAGCTTGATGTAAGCACCCCGGTTACTGCCCTCTTCGTAATAGTTCGAGGCAGAGAATATGGTGATAACCTGACATGGGAAACAAAGAAACTGGATTGGCCAGAACAGCTCTTCTTGACACTTATTTCTGAAACTGATCTGAGAAGAAATTCCAGGTTACAAAATTATGTGCCTACATATAAAACTGTGTCATTCACCAAATTGCTCTTGCCTTTTGAGTCAGAGCTCTGGGCCTTTATTTTTGACCTGTCAGACTTCAGAGAACAGTGAGATATAACATGCAGTTTAAGAGAAACCTCTTTCTAAGAGAGACCTGATTTTCAGTATTCTTTTTGGTCTCCCAATGCAGCATGTTAGAAAGCAGGGCCAGAAGAGAAATCAGTAAATTAAAGGCTTCTAGAGCCTTAGAGCATGTCTTGAACTGTATTTACACACAACTCTTGTTGGGGATTTTGTTAGTGTCCATTTGTTTTCATGTAAGTAATAAACTGGTCTTCACTCCCTAAAGATGTAAAGAATTTTGTTACTCAGAACTCAATAATTTGTTGTAATATCTATCTAGGACAAAGTTCCCCCAAAGCCAGTTTAACAAAGTGACTGTCTTTTTTAAAAATAAATTTTGCAGAAAAATCTACTGTAGATGTTCCTGTGAAATTCACAGGAGAATTCTACTTTACATGGAAGCAACTTACCTTCCCATCATGACTGATCTCATAACCTTCTGGCTTAAATTCATGAGACCTGATGAGCATCTTCAGATTATATCTCTCAAACAGCTTGGCAGTGACATCAGGACCAAAGTAACAGCCTCCTCCTCGACACTTGTTTGGTGTACAGCCATTTTGACTTCTTGGATCACTCCACAGAATGTCAAGGATCTACAAATAGCAAACTCAAGCAAGTGAGGACTGATAGTAGGGGAAGACTAACAGGGTATGGCTATCTAAAGTTGTGGCCACAGCAAAAGCCCCACAGTACAGGGAGAAAACATATAGGTCTTGAGGTTTTTCCTTCCTTTCACAAGCATATTCTTTTGGGCTGGGACTTTTGTTCTACTTTTTAAGAAACATTATCTAGATTTTAGATAAACTTTTTTGTTTCAGAAGAAATATAATTTCAGCAATGTACCTCCTTTCACAGCTGAGGTTTTCAGACTTGGGCAGGTGCACCAGAAACATTACCTGGGCTAATTCAAAGAGAAGAAAAGCTGCCTTCTTCACATGTCAGTAGGAGAGGCAATTTCTATTTCCCAGAACAGACTGGACAACCACATTGGTCAGAGGTTTTACCTAAGCTTTACTCCCTACTCTAGGGAGTAGGGAGTACCTACTCTAAGCATGACAAGAGTTGCCTTTGGCTTTATTGTCTTCAGTTAGCTCATGTTTCAAACTGACATTTTACATATTAGCATTTTAGCAGGGTTCAGACATGAAGATGAATTATCATGGCTTAATTCTAGTCAGTAGCAAACATTATTCAAAATGTGTTTGTTTAAACTTTTCTCAAGGTTTGCACTAACACATACCACTTCATGTTTGTGAGCATGACTTAGTGGATGCTTGATTAGCTGGGGGAGTGTCAGATTTGGTGAGAAAGGGGAGCCTTGCTTGTGCTCATTATGTTAGTTTGTAGGTCAGATTGGTATCTTGGGAAATCAGATTTTCAGAAAAATTAAGCTTTCCATATTGTCACAATTTATTACATTACAGTATAACAAAAGCTCTATATTTGCTCTGATATTGAAGAGGAAATGAACAGCCAGAGGACAAAAACTTCCCACTTCTGAGTAATCTGCCTGTATGTCTCAGGAGCTGGGTGGCTTTTTTCAGCTGCCAAAAGCACAGCCAAAAAAAGGTGCTTTATCTCACCAACAATTGCAGTCTGACCTGTTTAAACCAACAGCCATTTATGTACCAGCAGATCCAACCACATGAGGGCAGGCAAACCCATTCCCTACTGAGCAGTTTCCTCCTCCTAACGGCTATGAAAAGAAAATACTGTGTGAATTGTACTAGTAAGGTATAAACCCCCAAGCTTTTATTACCAGGTCTACAAAAAGCATCCAGAAAAACTAATAGGTATCTAATATATTCCTTGGAATGACTGTTTTCCTGTTAAGAGGCAGTTGACTCAGACTCATGAGCACGCTGCTGGAACAGAACACCGGCTGAGTTTGTGCGGAACGGGTTTGGTATCAGCGTGTCTTTGGTTTCACCTACTTGTTTCCATTCCTTCAGGGCAGGGTCTGGAGGCAAATCTGAACCTGAAGGCTCAGTGAAGCCCGATGAAGAGATGTGTTGTGTCTTCCCTGCAACATGCTGGTTGGCAATGTGTTTACTGGGTTTGGTCGTGGGAATTCTCTTCTTCACTTGGTCCTGTCTGTTTCTCACTGACTTTGGTGGCCGCATCAAAGATTTCAACTTAAGAAAAAAAGTTACGATCACAAGTTTGTACAAAGATGTTGGCCGAAAGGCACATTAATTCATGTTTCCTGTACTCAGAACTCCTTGAGAGTTCAACTATTGTGAACTCCCAAACTGTCCTGATTTCACAGGTTTGGGAGAAGCTGCAGGTATTTGGCAGAAATACCGTGCAGAAATTTTGCTTTAGACCTATCAGTAACCAGGCTTTTCAGAGCTGCTTTCATATTGTTATCCAGACACACACACTCCCTCCAAACACAGTGAATCTTAATGTCTCACTATACAGCAAGTGGGGCCTGGGCTCAGGGAAGACACTTCAGTGCACAGCGTCCCTGGAAACAAAATATATATTCGTATTGAATGGAAGGTGAAACTCCATTCACTTCTGCTCTGACACAGTATCATGCTGCCAGATTAATTTGGCTAAATGAAATTAAGTACCAGGAAGACAGCAACAAAACTGATGGAACATTACACCAGGCCTTATACTGTTAAATCTAACTCCTCAAACATGCATGGGTGTTTGCTTTTCTGGAGTGGTGCACTATGGTTCCACAAATGATCGTTAGCATGGTTTCTCTCCAGGGAATGTCTTCTCATTTGAAATTCTCTCATAGTAGCTTATTTCTAGAACAAAGCCAAAATAAACCCTAAAACCAAACCAACCAACCCACCCAAAAAACCCAAAGCAAAACACAAAATCCCAAACCAAGAAAACCCACCCACCTACCAATAAAACATATACAGCTGGCAGATCCCTGGATTTTACTCTTTAACAAAGAAAAGCACTCATTCATAACAAATGCACAACACAGGGTTATTCACCAGCGCACTGACCAGTATGTGACACCTGTCAGCTGTACCAATTAAAATACATCACTTGGCCTTGAGTGACACTGCCCTGGGTCGTGGCCCACACATGTCTCATTAGCAATGCTCTCCTGTGGCAGCTACTTTGACCTGTTAATTCTGCATTTCACAGATACTGCATTTCACAGAAACATGCAGAGCTGAGCCCTGGTGAAAGCATGGGCAGAACTCAGCTCATGGTTAGGATGACTCTATCTGTAGTTAGGCACCCGGTTTTAGTGCACAGTGGTGCAGCCAATGGAGATTAGACTCCAGTGATCAGAAGTATTCATGCCTTTTTCCATTTCTTTAAAAAAGAGACACAACTGACTGCCCTGCAAAGCATTTATTGCTGCTTTAGAAAATATGAGGATGATAAAAATAGCTCTAGATTCCACAAACATTAATGACAGCGTACACTAAGTTGCTCAAACATTGGTCTCCTATGCCATCTGAGATGCTCCACTATGGCTGTGAATTGGTGTGAGGAGGGCAGACACAAATCTGGCCTGACTGGGGGAGGGGACCTACAGAGAAGACTTTCTTCAGAGGCAGGCAAAGGCTAGAGGGGACATCCCTACCCAATGGGGCACTTCCTTGACCAGCACTGGAGACATGTGCCTAAGTAATGATTTCCACCAGATCTCCTGGATCTCTATTGACTATAAGGAGTCTCAGCACCCTGATCACAAGCAGGTATCTTGATTTAGTTGTTCAAATCGAGACCAAATCCCCCACCATTTTCCGCTGATTTGAAAGGCCTGTGTTTGCTCATCATTTCAGAAAAAAACATGAACATTTTTGTCTTCTAAATCCCTGAAAAGCAGTGGATTCTGTTTTATCAAGGCCAGTTCTTGAATTTTGATCGTTCTGGAAAGGCTCTCCCACATGTACAACGTTCAGCTGCTGCCAAGGGAGCACCTCACAGGTGGAGAACTTCCCCCACACAACAGATGGCAGAAGCACAGCCCCAGGAAAAAAGGCAGTGCTGGAAATATGTGGCTAAATTGATTTCTAAAGTGTTTAAAGGAAATGCCCAAGAATCAAGTAGTTTTCATACTTTCTGCTAATGTGCCATCACTGCAGGAGGAGGCATCTAAAGTGGCTTTAGCTATTTTAAGGTCAAAAGACCCATGTTATGTGGAGAGCCAGACAACAGGCTCTCAACACCTACTGCAACCTGCCTTCCTAAGCCCTGATTTTGAAGAAAAATTGGACTATTATTTTTCTTACATGCCTTATGCTGCTGCCATTTCCTTTGCTAATGCAAATGACCTGATCCTAGCATTTATACCACAAAATTTTTAAAAGAAAACAAAATTACCCACACATGAATATGATGTCTTACCTTATTTCTCTCAAGTGCATTCAGGAAATCCAAATCTGTGGTGTCTGAAATCCCCCCATGTAGGATAAGAACTTTGCTATCAATTATAGTGGCAAGGGGAAGCCAGCTAAAAACATCTCGCAGAAGACACAAAATCTGTTTCCAATGGTCCTGTAAAATATACTCTTACATTAGATCCTATTTCTGGCAGATTCTGTGGCTTCTAAGTTCAAGATTTTGTTGAAGTGTCTGCTACAGTTTCTATGAACAGTTTTGTTCAGGCGATATCCTGGACTGCAATCCTGACAAACATGTTTCAGCATTTACTTCAGGGCCATTTGATTGTCTCTGTAGTGTTTAGTTTTTACTTTTGTATTCACCTCTTTTTTGTGTTGTTGATTGTTCTTATGGATGTTACTTATTTCATCCCATAGACCTCTGGGTATAACAGACTAGCACTTAAAATTGTTTTGTCAGTTACTCCACTGATTGGCCAAAAATAATTTAACTTACATCACTAAAGTAAATAAACTGGTTTGACTTTTTCTGGTTTACACAGGTTTCATTTTACATGTACAAGATTACAAAAAAATTATAGGGGAAGGAGGAGGAATCTTACCTTGTACTTCTTTGAAACTTCTTTTGTGAATCCATATCTGAAAACAGGACAGTATCATGAACTGGTTTTCACTATGCCCCTTCGGTATGGTTTCCTGTGCTATGGTGTTTTCCTGGAGTTTTCTAGCCCCCTTTCTCATCTGCCATTCCATCTCAGCTCAGCTGAAATTTGCTTTCCTCCACTCTGTCTTGAGATTGAGTTAAACTTGTTTCTTGTGCATAACAGAGGTTGGGAACAGAATTCAGCCTAGTGATTATTAAGAGGCCTTTTTGCCAGCTCTACCTTTTAGATACCAAAGAGAAATTCCAAAGGAACTGATGATGGGCAAAAACTCCCACAAAACCTTCAGAGAGCTTTTGTCTTAAATATCATATAATCATAGAATCATATCATAGAATGGTTTGAGTTGGAAGGGGCCTTAAAAATCATCTCATTCCAACCCCCTGCCATGGGCAGGGGACACCTTCCACTAGATCAGATTGCTCAGAGCTTCATACAACTGTCTTTCCCCCCACAAGGGACAAGGGCTTTGATTCCTAATTCTTTTAACACCAAGATATCCTTCATCAAGGGGCATTTTCACAACACTTAGCTTTCAAATTTACCAATGTGCAGCTCTGCTGATCAAAGGGCACAGCAAAGAGTGATAGACAGGAACACATCTGTGCACTCCATACAGACTTAGTTAATATTTTCTGCTATTTTGGGGAGGAATTTTCTGACCTTTTAGATTAAGTAACTGATCTTGATCTATGTTTGTTGGGGCTTTTTGGGTGCTTTCAATTAAGTGCTGAAAAATTAACTATCATGTGAAACTGATTCTGTTTTGTGGATCATTAGTAGGACTTGTCTATGGGCCTCTGACCCAGGTGCTAACACAGGGGCCTGTGTTAAAACAGCAATACATCCTGTGTGCCACAACAAATGGTCCAAGGGCTACAGCAGGTTACTCACCAGTCAGTCGCCCAAAGGCTTTCTGGGGCAGTTTAGAATTGTAGGGAGTAGGACTGAGGAGTTCTCACATTTCTGAGATGCTTTTAGTCTCCAAGTCACACTTTGACTACAGCCAGAGCCACTGGCTGTGCCCACTCCCTTGGCTGCACTGCACAGCTGAGTGCAAATGTCTGTGTTAGGAAACAGGGTGTCAGCTTTCCTGCACTGACACCTCCAACTGATGAAGCTGAGTAGAGGGTAGGATATTTACCTGCCCTTTGTGTTAAAGAAGTGAAATCTTAGTTTAAAGTAACTAAAATATCAGATTTCACTAAATATGTACTTTAACTAAAACATCATCCTTCCATCTGTCCTTCCCCAGTTTTGATTCTCTGGAAGCTGCACTAAGCCCTCTGACTTCAATGGATTGTGATCAGCTCAGACAGGACATAATTGCCATTCAAATGTCTGTGTTTAGTGAGGATGTTCCTTCCCCACACACGCTGAAAAGGCAAAGCTCCACCTGACTACTTAATAAAGCATTACTTCTGTTTTAGGGTGTCACAGTGCCTAAAGTAGCATTCAAAAGCTCAAGTATTTCTAGTGATAGCCCAGATATTGCCTGCCCCACCCCCAAAATCTACCTCAGGTTCATGATGTAGTCTTCATGGTTTCCTCTATTCAAGTGTAAATCATTGGGATAGATAAGAAGAAATGCAAATAGGATTATAAGTATTTCCATAGAATTTTTTCCTCTGTCGACAAAATCACCATTAAAGACATAGCGGTTTTGTTCTGAAGGCAGACCATTCTGCAGAAAGAAAAAAAAGGGCATTTAGAGAGGCTGCTATGCTACTGTAATAAGAAAATAGCATTTAAATGAGATCCCATTGCTAGAAATTCTGAAAAAAATCCTGCATAATACAGAGATCTAAAAAGCAGCATTTCTTTATTTCCACTGTTAAGAATAAAAACCTTCATATCAGACAACCTGAGCCATTAGTGAAGAGAGGACCTCCCTGGCTGTTCTTACAATGCCATATCTAATCCTTTCCTCTACCTATTAAATTAAATTGAAAGGGACCAGAAGGAACATCAGTCTTGTAGTAAAATATATGTTTTTGTTAATGCAGCTGTTGCCAGGAAATTACGCACTTGCAAACAGAAGGGAGTCATTCAGTTTGAATGGAAGATCAGAAATACATGAAAAATTATCTTTACAATTATATTTACATTGTTTGCAGTATATGCTTCCAAAACTCCTGAGAAGGACTATAGTCCAGAGGATATAAAATTTCAAGACAGAACTTCAAGACTTGAAGAGTTTGATTTCAGTTGCTTTAATCCTGAAAGCACTGCTTGAATTTTAGTCATGAGAGCCAAGATATACTTGAAAGCTCACAAACCTGAGAGGTTGTATATACAGGTATTTCTTACCTTACTTTTTTCCTGAAGATACAGAGAAATGCTTTATTATAAATGGTGACTTGGTAAAAACAAGCATTTTGAACTGATGGTTTGTTTGATTAGATTAATTACCAAGACGTCAATGGGTGCCATCAGCTTACAGAAAATATAGCACCACCTATATAGCTTCATCATTTCCAGTCATGACTACCAGAAATAGTATTTCAGCTTTGACTAGCCAGAAGAGGGAAGCCTCTGTTTTCTCAATTGACATGCACAAGAAATATCAATAGAACATCTATAAAATTACATTATAACTGTGGAAGCCACTCTTAAAAGTTCTGACAGCATTGCAAGACATCCTGCTTCTTGAATGTATCTATGGTATCAGTGTCAAGCCTTTTTTGTGTTCCTATGGCATTACTGGTATTCTGCCTTAGTGGGGTCATTGCAGGATTTGTAATGTGGTCAGGGACTCGATGTAATGTGTAATTTGAATCCTTATGAGAATATAGTTTTTTGTCCCTATCAGTGTTCTGTGTTTTCATGTTAGGTTGCAGTAGTGAACCCTGGTCTCTCCATCGTGGCTGCTGTAAATTGAGCTTCCTTGGATTTTGCTATAGCCTGTCCTGAGCCTTTTCCAAGTTAACTTAGAAGGAGCCTGTGCTTGCTCTGTGCTCACAGGCATGGCAATGTATGAGGCTCTTCTAATGCAGTGGGTTGAAGTGATTTTGAAAAGGAGAGGATGGATTTCAGGAGTGGAACAGACAACAGAAACTCCGCAGCAGTTTCTAGAAGGATAGATAATAATAAGTAAACAAAAGCTTTGCCTTAAAACCAATAGGCATGTGAATCCACCAGCAGATTGTGAGTATACACACAACCACTCTAACTGCAGTTCTTGTGGAAAGGCACATCTACTGGAGCACTCTTCAGACACTATCACCCTTTTTTTTGGAAAAAGTTACATACAATTTGAGTTTTAAACAAGTTTGGACTTCCAACTTCAATGTGACATTTTAGTTTTGTTCCACACTCATTCATTTTCCTTTTCTGTGGTTTCAACCAACAGTGAGAGCAAAACTAAAGGCTTAAAGGCTGTTGCAGACTCTGACATGTCAGAGAGGCAAACAAGGCCCTCTAATGATTAGCAGCTTGCTGCTGGGCATCATTACTGTATCTCCTGGGTTAGTGATTAATTAACTTCTGTTTGTTGTTGGCATTTTCTGCTGCTTCAGGCTATTTCTATCTATAGCATCCCTTTAACAATCCAACTTAGCAATACATAATTTAAAATTCAAGTGTTTCAAGGAATATCAGGAAACGCTGTAATTTAATAAAGATTAATGCAGGGTCTGAATGAACCTTGCAAACTGGTTATTGAGGAAAAAAGAGTAAGTGTCTTAGCTTCAGCCAAACCAGGTGTAAGGATTATATGCACCATCTGCAGCATTGTATCAATATGCTGTAGATTGCCAGCACTGTGTGTTTGCTGGGGGTGGTCTGTGGAAGTGACAAGCCTGGTCTGCATGCAGGCCTCCAGAATGCATTTCAGCTCTGCACAGCCCTGTGCAGATCGAGATCACTCCCATGGCACTGTTTAGGATTGCACCCTCTTGTTTAAGGTAGTTTGTACCAACTTGGAGGATGAAGTTCCTTCCAGCTGAAACAGAGTTTAGAAAGGAGAAAAAAAATGGATGCCAGAAGCCAACTGGGTTCACTGCTCATCTGAGTAAACTGCTCAGAGGGGACAGAAAATAGTGTGATTTAATTTGCTTCTAAAGAACTTATCAGCTCTATCATGTACTCTCTATATTCTCCACTACTTTGAAATGACAAAACATTTGTCCATTTTATTTGGTTTGATGGAAGGGACTCCCCTATAAATTTAACACAGAATAACTGGGTGTTATCTGTAGTCTGAAGACAGTGAGAGTTTTGGCTCTGAATTTACTGAAGTCAGGATGAGAGTTGCTTGTTTTTTTTCTCTTTATAGCATCCATTAGAGGGAGGGAAAGAATCAGATCTGATTACTCCAAAAAAATAAAATGCAGACTGACTGCAGTTGTCAATATAATTATATCTGAGCATTTATATCCAAAATAGTTATATTTCCCATTCCAGGTTCTGTGTATGAAACCAATATTCATCATACTTACTCCAGTTTTAAAAAGAGAGCTTAACAACCAAAAGACTGCAAGCTAAGGACCAGCTAGAGAAGGTTGATTAGTAAGAAAAGCAGGACTCTGTAGAAAGATCTGATTCTATTTTAACTATACTTCAACAGACTTCAGGTGTGCACTTGGGCAAAACAACCACATTTACGTTAACAAGTCTCAGATGAAGTGTAACAAAGCTGGAATCAGGGGGAGAATGACATCATTTAAACACCTGGTTTAGCTCACTCCAGTCTCCATTCAGTGCAGATGAATGTGTGTAAGGATCTGACACAAATCTTTCCCCCCTGCCCCAGAAAGCTCAAATCAAAGGGAGTACCTGCTCAATCAAAGGTGGTGATTCATCCTGAAGATTAATGTGAAACTAAATATACAACATTTCCTGCATCATCAGTTAAACATACAATCGTGGAAAAGCTAGCCTGGAGCTTAATTTGTTTTACACATCAGTAAAATACAGCTATGCATTTTTAGCATGATAAAAAAGGATATGTAAAGGGTGCACAAAGCATTTCTATTTTGTGCAGACCATGTGATTGCTTCCAAGGCTTAAAAAACCTTTTAAACACCACTTTTTCTTGTTTCCTGATAAAAACAAAAACACCCCCTCCCAAAAAAACCCCAACAACAATAAAATACCCGACAAACCCAAAAAACAAAACCAAAACAGAAAAATACCCAACCAAACAACAAAAACCCCCAAACCAGCCCAAAAGCAAACCAAAAAACCTGCAGGTATCAGTGGAAAGCCTAAATGAAAGCTTCTGCATTTTTTCTTGAATGTTAAAATTATCCAGGTGTAGTGTTACATCAGGAACTCGGCTCCTGATTTTAGCAGACTTCAGTCAATATGGAATTTAAAACAGTGACAGAACTTTGGAGACTTTGCAAAGAGTCCTCTTATGTTTTGGCTTATGCTGCAGTTCAGCATTCAGGAAAATAATAATCTCCTCAATCTCCTTCACAGTGAGATGGAGGATACGAAGAAGGAAAAGCTCCGACAAAGACACTAAATTGTCCCAGGATTTGTGTGTGTGGTGTATGGACACCACATGAGCAGTTCTAATGAGCACATGACACCACATGAGCAGTTCTATTTATATGTGACAAATCTGTCACATATAAATATCTGTTCTTAATAACAAGTCATAAAGTGAAAATGCTACATCTCAGGGTACCTACTTACTTTATAGAATATCAGCAAAAGATCATCCAGGTTACCATGCAAATCTCCTAAAAGAAACAAAAACATTTTTTAAAAAAATTTTCTCACAGAGAAGGAAGAAAATGGAATTATAAAACTGGAATTAGTTGGATCTATACCTTTGTATACTGCACAACAGAACATGTTTCAGGGACAGGTTTTGATTACTACCAGCAGGAAGTGATGAAGTCCATCTGTCCATGCCTGTGTGCCCCAATGCTAAGGCTACAGGAATGACGGATTGGGTCCTTTTCGAGAGGTTTGTTTGGAAAAGGCAGGAGGATTTCACCCCAACACAAAGCATCACTGTAGCACAAATCCCCTGTGCATCTGACTGCATTTCAGGCTCACAGAGCCAACCTTCTCATGTCTGTGACTCACCACCACAAAGCTGCAGAACAATTTCAAAACCTATCTTGTGATAATATGCTTTTACCACCAATAATTAGGAAAAGAGAAGTGACATTTTTATGTGTATATATTTTCTGTGCTTTTGATTAATTATGAGCCTGCTGAATTTGTTCTAAGGCATCTTTCAAGATATGATAGATATTTATCACATATGTGGATGCAAACATTTCAGGTATATATTTAATCTGCATTATTATTTTGAAATTATAAGAAAAGGAGAGTGATACCTTAAGGAATCAACATTTTTGACTGATTATGTTAAAAAATTGGTTATCTGTCTTCTGCAGAGGCTCCTTCTGGTGACAAAAGCTTTTAGTTTCAGTACAGGAGAGGGATCCCTTTTGATGCTGCTTACATAGCGCAAATGCAATACAAACATGAAGAGGAATGTTTATTTAGGGAGAACATGTGTTGTGAACAAGCATGAAACTGTGTTTCCTTGGTTTGGAAAGGGGTCTTGTTGGCTTGGTTAATAAATTATTGTTTACACAAAACCTCATTTAAACAAACCCTTTCCTGACAATCAAAGTAGGTCCATAACCACATCTTGAAAATAGTATTTATTTTGCATGTCTCACAGTACCTCCCTTATACCACTTTACTGTTACACACTGCACACACTGATAGATGTCAAGAGTTATGTCACTATTATTGTTCTGTTTTCCAGCTACTGCATTCTGTATCAAGCCAGGATACTGCATCCCATTATCCATAATTTACAAAAGTGTAACGAAATAGATGGGCAAAGAGCTCTTAGTTCCTTACTACTGTGTGACACATCATTCTGAGAGACTAAATTGTTGGTTGTATAAAGACTTATTCATCCTCTTGGGTCTCCTTAGAAATGAAGGGTCATTATCATTTCAATTTATTCTAGATAGCCATGCTGTCAATGAAAGGTCTTTTTTGCCACCCATATTAAACCCTCATTAAAATCATTACTGGGCAAATTATTATTAAAATCATTACTGAGTAAGGTTTTCTTCTCAGTGAGAGGAGAAAGGTGAGATTTATAGCCAGTGATCAAAATACTTGGTGGCATTTTAGAGGTGGAAGTGCAGGAGTATTTAAGCTGCACTGCAGTGTTAGCTCAATTAATACTGACTCATTCAGAAATGTTAAACAAGAACAGGAAAGAGGAGGTGAGGGAATTTCCTAAAATATACTTTATGACTCAGGAACTTTATTTTTTTGTTTGTTTGCTCCAATTTAGGCATTTGTGGGGGAAAGTAAATAAAAAGAAATAATTTTTTAGGGCATTGCGAACTTTTTTCTAATGGCAAAATTTGGAAATGTCAGTATCATTCTCTAACCACTTAGAATATCAACCCATAGCCCAAAGCAGTTTTCTTCTCTGGCACCTTACCACAGACAGTTATCTCCTTGGAGTAGGAAGTTGAAAGATGGGTGATATTTGGCATCTCCTTGAGAACCCTCCTAGTTTCACTTAGCAGCTGCAGTACATAGCGGGCATGAAGCAGCTGTGAGAAGAAAATGCAGGTAGAAAAGGAAGGCTTATTTGAATTAGCAATAGGTCTGTCTGCTTTATTAATAACAGACATGAACTGCCAAGGTTATTTACCTTGGCAGTTCATGAGTACAGGCTGTACTCATGGCCTGGTGCTGGAAATTAGGTGTGTTCATAGCTTTGCATTTGCTTCCTGGTGAGGGGATATGGAGCCCTTACTGAACTTGTTTTATAGATTTTCCCACTTTATTTATACTATACTGTTTCTATTCTTCCTGTTTTTCAGAAGAGATAAGACTAACAGAGCACTCAAAATCACTGCATAAGGCCATCTGTTTAAAGTAACAGGGGAAAAATAAAAAGGATGTCATTCTAGGTGTGAGTAAAAAACAAACAAACAAAAAATCTCACAACCTCCAAAACACAAGCCAACAAAAAAACCCCAAATGCCATAAATGATATTTCAGCAAATTGCAAAAACAATGACAAGAAAACTCCAGTAAGGGCTGTCTTGGCACTAGTTATCTTAATGTTCACAGTGAAGAAGTTATAGCAGAGCATTACTGAAGCTTCTGGTCTTCTCTCTTGATGTTTTTAATGAAAATTTTGTTGGTTGGTGATTTTTAAAGCTTTTAATATCAACAGAGATCTGAGGAATTTTAGTAAAGGAGACAGATGAGCTACAGAACGACTTTTCAAGATTCATGTCTTCAAGCAATCAAAAAGGCCAATTACATATGACCATTTCCTTAATAAAATGCCAGCCACAGTAAGAGAAGGTGAAGTCTGGGTTGGCTCATTTATCATGTGCTTTATATTTGATACTTTTACAATCAGCCTCCAAAGAAAATTAGTAGAGAAAAATATTCTTATTTAGTAAATTAAAAAGCATGATAGACCCTTGCCCCTTTTATACAGCATATTGTTAAGCACAAATAATTACAAGTTCAAAGAAAGCTGTCCTGTTTAATGCCTCCCTGTTCCACCTTCATCTTGTGGGCAAAAAAAAGGGCTTGCTCAGGAATATAGAGAATGAGGAACAGCTTCCTCAGTGCCTTGTAAGCTGCAGCCTGAGCTCCAGAGATTTGTGCTGTCACTCTGTTCTGCTACATTAGCAATGCTTTATAGTCACTCCACTGTTATGGTGGAGTCTTGCACCCCACAATGAGGTGATTAACCCTCACACCTCAATTCCTCTAAAAGAATGAGGTGGGAGACAAAAGACAGAGAACCAAACAGTGAACACTTTTAACCCATAAAAAGATGATAACTACTTTCTATATTAGCTTAGGACACTTTCCTCAGCCCTTCATTCTCACTGAGAACCCCTGCCTTGCAGCTGCTGAGGGCTCCTATTTAATTTCACTAGTCCCTGCCTCCTCCCCAGGGCCAGGCCTGGTGGTCATACAGCAAAGTAGTGAATCAAATGTGGGAACTTGTCTGTCTGAGAACTGTCTGCTTTTGATTTTATTGTGTTAGCTTACAGCCAGATCAATTTCCCAAGACAGCTTACCATGCACATTTATGAACACACTGGGCTAGCAGGAAAAAGTAATTAGATGCAAAAGAAGGGTGATATATCTCTTTGGGCACCAGATTAGCTTTTTGCATTGTGGAACTAAAACTTGACAGATGTAAAGTAAGTTAAAAAAAGAAAACAAGCTAGTTGCAAATTACCTGTTCATTCCTGAAAGCATGAAGGAGAGCATTGGCATCTTCAACAGTAAGGGGGAATGAGAGTCGTGGTCCATAATAGGAGTCTGGAACATCAATCTTCTTTTCAAATTCTTTTAAACATAAATCTTCATCCACCACCTGAGGAGCACTAGGGCTGGTGAAAATTTGAGAAACTGGGACAAGATAGAAGGAAGACAAAAATGTAGAAACTCCACCAGTCCCCCACAGAGCTGTAACAGCATGGCCAGAACTGGTTGAATGTAACTGCTTTAACTGCTGCAGTATTACAGTGGCTGACTCCTGACTCCTATAATGGAAAAGCTCCAGGTCTCCCCATATTGTTTCAGAATATTAAAACCAACCAACCAATCAACCACAACAAGGGAAAAAAGACCAAACAAAAGTTAAAAACAGGCAAAAACTCTTTTCCAACTGCTAGTAACTGTGGTCAGGGTGCAAAACATTTTGCACTGAAGTTGTGGAGCAGTCTGCTCACAGGTAATGAGAACCATCACCTGTACAAAGTTCCTTCTCCTTCCTCCTGATGCAAGGAAATACAAAAATAATGGCTGATCATTTAATGACCATCATCTTTTTAAAGTTCAATATTACACTTTTAATACAGGTTATGAAGATTCCCCTCTATTGATTTTATTTTCTACTTAAAATTTTTAGGCTAAATACCAGCAGGTCACAGTAATTATTTAAAAAGTCATCAATAAAATTATATTTATTCACAGCAGATTGCAAATCACTCCTTTCTGGTAAGCTAGGAAACAATGCCAGCTTTTGGTTGGTTGCCATAAAACTATTGGATGAAACAAAGTAAACAAAAACAGAGTGATGAAAGTAGAGCATAGCTTCTAATTTTCCTGGAACATGAAGGAAGCAGGAAGGCTGCTAATTGCTTCAATCCAATATTTTTCTTGACATGAGCTTGAAACATAAGTGACTGATCAGCCGATTTCAGAGCTTTTTCCTTGCAGATTGTCTTGGTCATATATTATTCTAAAAGAGAGACCCAGTCCCTAAGTGAAAGTGTTCTAGAAGATGCTGTTGCAGAGTTGCTCTTGTGAGATGATTGTTGTAAACACTTTTTGCTGGGCTACAGTTAAGTTTTCTTCAGTAACCCTGATTTCCTGCTACGGCAAATAAAAATGTATTATTTAAAGCTGTGTAGCTGTATTATTTATTACTGATTTACAGCTGACCTGTAGCTGTGACTCAAAACTCACAGTAGCCATAGCCAGGATGTGGCCTCATAAATTATGAGATTCATAAAGGCCAACTCGTCTTGCAACTGGATAAAATTAATATTAAAGACATAAATAGATAAAAATGTAATCTGGATTTTAAAAAGTCCTCTTTTACTATCAGCCCTTCAGCTGTGAGGTGATTCAGTGCTAGTGCAATGTTATACTCAGCCATTTAAATGGCTTAAGGCAACAAGTAACAGCAAGGTGCTCAGGGTTCACCATTTTCACCAAGTGCAGTTAGATTTGCAGTCCTCTACCACAGTTACAGCTTTGTCTGGCTGGACACCAGAATGTCACCATTGACTGAAATTGCTGATTCTCACAATCAGCAATTTCAGCTGATTGTGAGAATCAGTGATCAGCCGAGCATGTTTGCACAAATTCTTGCTTCAGCTCTAGCAGCAGGCTAGACAGTATCTCCCTCTTCACCCCACTTCCCAAGAAGTGGGGACTACAGAACTCCTCAGACCACCCAAATGTCTCATGTCTTGCCTGTTCTAACCAGCTGTCCTCATCTGACTTGGCTCCTTCAGAGTCAGTGATCTTCTCAACATTTCAAGCCAGGCAGACACCCGCCAATGCGTGCTCCTACTCTTGCCTTCCCTTCCAGCACAGTAGGCCGGCCGGCCGGCCGGCCATCCATCCATCCATCCATCCATCCATCCATCCATCCATCCATCCATCCATCCATCCATCCATCCATCCATCCATCCATCCATCCATCCATCCATCCATCCATCCCTTCACCTCTGAACATGAACTTGTCTTCCTCACAGACTCACTTCTATTTTGGCACATGCCTAGGCTGAGAAAGCAAATCCCTCCCTGTAGGGCATATCTCTGCAAAGTACACCCCATTTTCCACTTCTGGATGAGTTGTCAAAAGCCAGTCATGGTCATTACCCTTAGAGTGTGTTTATGGCTCCTCAGGCTGCCTTTCAGCTGGATTTTAAGGCTTCTTCCTGTACAGCATGACTGTCCCATCTCTGGTCAGTAATGGATGATGTAATGCAGCCCGGGGAATCACCACACTGTCCAGCAAGTACCCCAGCTCACCACATGCCCCATGTAGGACTAATTCTGAAGGGTTCAGCACCCCTGACATATTGCTGTTCTAGTCAAAGCTCTTTCAGTTCATACTGAAAGACAGGGACAAAAAGTCTTGGCATGCCTGGTTCAGTCAAGACAGAACGAAACATTCTCTGCCAGCATCTGCATCTCTCCACTGACTAGAGGGAGCACAGGCAATGATCTACTTTGTACTCTGACATCAATGGTCTAGCCCAGGCTCAGAGAGTTGGGCCTTCACTATTAACAAAACACAAACAATTACAGCCACATTCCATGTTAAACAATTACAGCCACATTCCATGTTAAATGGCCAGAGCTAAGTGGAGTCAATTTGGCCATAGAAAGCCCAAATATCTGATTCTCCTGACCAGATCACTTTGCCATGGGAGTTTTTCAAGGCAAGTCAAAGCTGCCACTGCCAAGGATGTACTCACTATCAGGGTAACCAGAAATCAGCTACTTCTGCAACTGAAATCACTTCTCTGTTCTTCCACCATCTGTGTGCCTTCAGCCTGACCATTGCGGTACCTGAGAGCACCTCTGACTCCTGAGAAGTGCTCTTACATAAGCCACATACTGATCCACAGCCATCAGGTCAAAGCCAAATGGACACTGAGCCTACAAAGAGGAAGGAGGTTTCTAAAATGCTTCAAACATTTGTTCCTTCACACCATTCCTGGTGCTACAAACTGCAAGCAGCTATAATTTATTCCCCACCGCAAGAATCACTCTGTGTAAAACATCTTGGAAGGGTGTTAAAGCTGTAAGGGAGGCATCATGGGGAGTGCAACTGCAGAAAACAACATTTTTTTTTTTTTGTTTCCCTTTGAAGGAAGGCTCCTGGAGGTGCCCTGGTGACCTTGAGAGGAACAGGTTTAGCTTCCCAGTCCCACAATTTTTCTCAGGACTCATCTGCAGTCTTCTCACCCTCAATGTGCCCATAAAAGAGTGAGTAAATGGGTCATCTTTTGCTGGAAAGGCAGTTTCCAGATTTCTCTGACCAGAGAGCTTTCCATTGAAAGCTGAGAAGGTAGGAAGATTTTTTTCAGGAAATGAGGAAGAAAAGTGTAAGTTAGAAAAGAGTTTTATTCTTATTTTCCACAAACCCTTGCAAAATAGCCTTTAATAAGAAGCAGAACAAAACACTCAGCTACATAATATCCCAATCACAAACTATACTGACATCTTAAGTAGAATGAGAGGATGAAAAAAGCTTTAGGGTATAACAGATAAACAATCACATCAAAAGCACTACTGTGTTAATGAGATGGCAGCTGCTTTCTTTCTTTGAAAAACATAATCTGAAAAAAACAGATTAAAAAGAGGAAAGTAACAAGATTAATGATGGAGGCTGAGTAGTTTATAATGTAAGGAAAATCACAGATCAAAAAATTTCAGGTAACTCCTATCGTATACTGAGAAGAACGGGCAACTTATTCTTTGGTAAGAATATTATCTACTGGCTTCTTGGAGACAGCTTTTGAACCATATGCTATCACTCTAATTTAAGTGAGCACACACTGATGAAAAAGATAAAAAGTCCAAGAACTGCAGGTTTTAGAAAATGCTTGAGAATAGCAAAGTCAATTTGAAGCCTCTCTGGTTGTTATGTTTACATTCACTATGGTTCACATGGTGATTCCGCAGAAGTGGAAGCAGTTCTTTAAGAATCCCTCTATTCAGCACTGATTTTGCTTACATCAGTGGGGCTGGCATGAGTGCTGCAAAGGTCACTTCCAGGGGCAAGCAATCAAGAGCTTAAAGCAAAGAATGCACACAGCTAGCAGTTGGAAGAAATAACCAACCCCCATAATACACATTTGATATGCAATCCATAAAAAAAAATCTAAGCTACTTTGCACAGGCAGCCTTGGCCATCTATTTATTAAACATACACCAGAATTTTTCTGTTTTGTGTAGGGTTCTGGTATCTGTAACACACAGTGTTAGAAAGGGGGAACAAACCAAGACAAAAATAAAGCCTTTGGAGCAGTTATCGAGCCTTAACAACATCAGTCTTAAAAGATGGAAGTTTTAAGCCAGCAAGACAAAGGGATGCTTTACTATAAACCATACACACTTTATCATGTGTTTCAGCCTTAACCACATCTGCAATTCCCAATATCTACAAGGCCAAGAAACAGGTCACCTGTACAGTGATGATGAGGAGCAGCCCACAGGACCTTCCATCTCCCTCCCTGTGTACAGGTGAGGCTCAGATCTCCACCTACACATGAACAGCCCATGCATGTAGCAGTGTGCTCTGCATGGGCTGTTCATGAGCCCTAGCAAGTCATCTGAGACACCTCACCTTTATTCCTTCTGTCAGTAAACACAGGTGGATAAATCATATCTACAACAAGCAGCTGTAAAATTCTATCTTAATATTTTAATAAAAATAGAGATTAACAATATTTTGCCAAATCTCTGACCTAGCACTACTTTTTTCTTTTCCCATTCAGGTGGAAAAGCTGAACAGAGGTGCACCATCAGCATGAAGAAGTAGATGAAGTGAGCAGTATCTGTTTTTCTTCAAGTTTGCCAATTCCTTCCCAGGAAGTTAAATGACTAAAGCAGATTTTTTTTTTTCACAGAATATGGCAGTAATGGGAAAAAAATCAAAGGGAGGACTGTTGAATCATCTGCCTTGCCTTTGGAGCAAGGCTCAAATGTAATTTATTTTTCTGCAGAGCACAGAGAACATTAGGCACTCTAAAGTACTTAAAAGAGAAGAATTGCAATTTTTACCGGTTGTCATTAGAACACTGAACCACTTAAGGTTTTGATGGTGGTTTTATCCTGCTATCAAAGTATCTTGTGCAAATTTTAATTGGAATAACCCATGGCTAGAACAGATGAAAGAGAAAGGGCATTCTCTTGTAATGCAGTAAGAAGGGGACAGCCTCATTTTTAACTCCACTGGGATTAGATCTATTCTGAATTTGTTCAGGGAAGTCATGTTTGTTTTCTGGACTCAGGAATCACTTTCAGTCTGTCCTTCTGTTGAGCTTGACCTCAAAAGTAAGTTATGTCCAAGGATCCCAAAATACTTCAAAAATTAAAGGTTATTCCTTGGATAACTGAAGCTTAATTGAGATGGTTTCTAAAGATTTTTCTCCAGCAGTTTAAATTTATTTATTTTTTTATCATTCACATACTGATACATGTTTCAGTGAAATCTAGAGCAAATGAAATTAAAACAGGATCCAGGACTGCCAGAGGTGGTTGGGGAGAAAGAACAACCTCTTTGATTATACCTGCCTTAAACCAACTGAACACAATCTTTCTGAATAATCACATCTCACAGTTTAAGAAAATAGAAACAGAAAGATGTGAAACTTGAATTCTGTAGGAAGGGCAGTAACACACTGAACACCTCTGAATATTCTCATAAGGACCACAGACACCTGTTCTAACTTACTGACTGTTCTGACTCACTAAAAGTAGGTAGTGAGCAGTGTCAACACTCAGAGGATCAAATTCATATTACAGTATTTAGGATATCAAACCTCAACCCCAGCACATGCCATAGGTTGTAAATATCACATTGAAAATTAACTTTCCTCACATCAAGTTTTTCAAACACAATCTCCACATTACTTTTATTTTTATTGTTACCTGCATCAGGATGAGTACAATGATCCAGCATGAATGTAAAAAAGTTGGATAGCTGAGTATGAAAAAGAGAAGAAAAAACACACTGATCAGTTTAGGTGATCCAACAAGCATTAATATCTTTCTTACTCTATTACTTGCAATTTCCCAATCAGGGCAAGATAAGTCACTGCTGTATATTCCCATAGTATCAGCCTGCAACAATGACACAATTTGTGTCCTACTACAAAAACAGCTCCCTTTCCTTTTAGCTATGAATTCACCACTCACACTTCATGAATACATAAAATGTTTCAGGGTTGTTTAAGTACTGCTGATGTTTCCAGTGTTATTCATCTTGCCCACCACCCAGACTATTTGCCTAAACTTCCTTCACAGTCAATAGAAACAACTGGTACAATGCAGTGAGCTGACTATAGACACAGATGCTAGGAGGAACACAAAGGCCTTTAAGTTCCAAATTTCCTATACTGACCCTAAAGGAAGCCTGGGCTGACACTGATACTGACACTGGGCTGAAACACTGATATCTCTGTTGAACATATATTGCCTCACAGACAGTTAAGATCACCCATAGTGATCTGTAAATGATCTGCAATCCCTGGCTAACAGAGATGCTATACAGGAACTTATACCCTGATATGCTGTATGGGCAGAATGGTGTCCTGATGCCCATGTAGTTACATTATTCTGTATGTCTGTGTATGAATACACACAACTTAATTCATGTGTCATGTGTCTTAATAATCAAGACCCAGTTTTGTAAAAGAAATCATCAAACACCCATTTTGTTTGTGCAGCCACAGTGCTGGGGATAACATAACTCTTTGTATAGGAAGAATGGAAGATCACAAACCTGCAGTTGATCCTGCTCATCAGCATATTCGATTGACTGAAAGATGCTGAGGGAATAGCGGCGCCTCATCTCCAGGCGGGCCATGGTGAAGCGGTACCACTTCTGGATGAGGATTGCAGCTCGAATGACTGTCAAAACAGAAAGCACTGCAGTACACATGGATGCAGGGTAATCTACAAGGAAAATATGCATGCTGCCTTTCCTTTGCAGAATTTTGCAATCAGATGATGAATTCTGTCCACTGTGCACAGTCAATAGTAAGATGAAACCCAGTAAAAGTGAGACTGAAAAAAATACATGATGCCTTACTGTCTTCCAACAACAGATCCCAGCAGACTGGCTCAGGCCTAAGTAGTCAGTAACCTTCCCCATTTAGTTGTCTTGAAGACAGTACCTAGGTAAGAAGTCAGTCATGTTCAGCTGATGGGTACTTTAAGGGTTTTGGGAAGTGCAGGAAGAACAGTTTGCCCTATCAACAATGTATTTATCAAGCTGCAGTAAAAATCTTTGATTTTGCAAGTGTGACATGAACAATGATGTAATGAGAGTATTTGCAACAGCCTCTTCTACCAGAAAGTTTTTGCCTGCAGAGCTGCATCAGCAAGGCAGCAAAATTCAAATCCTAGGATAAAAAGTTAACAAATGGTATTGAAGGGTAGAATATGTTGTTTAAATAGATAAGCCAAAAGGCAATGAGGTATAGTTTTAGCTAGATTGGTAAACAAAGGAACACTCAATCCAAAGTCAATGGAACATACCAGAAGACCATTTTTGACTATGTGCTGAATAAGCATTCCACTCAGCACTTTAAGAAGTTGTGTCTACCATGGTCTCAGTCTAGAAAACTGCTGGAAACTTCACTGAAGGACAATCATCAAGACTGCAGCCTGGAAGAAAAAGCCTGATGCCTTCAGACCTCATTCATGCCACAAAAAGATCACATTCCTTTAACTGCTCAGATAAAAATTTATTAGGCAGAGAAACATCTGGTTGCAGAAAGAGGTCCTGGGGTTGGCACTGTCCTACACTGCAAAACAGTAAAGAAAAGCTCTGTACTATAGGGACAGCAGTTTACACCACTCAATTGTTGTAACTGATCACAAATACCAGGAGGTTTTATACTAGGATGGGTGGAACCTGAGTGAGAATTATTTTTTTCTTATTGATAGTTATGCAGGTAAGTACAAATATTAATGGGAAAGTGATCCTATTAATGGAGTATAACATAAAGGAAATATTTTTATAAAAATGGTTACAGATGCTATAACAACATGTTCTTTGCTTATTTTACCATTAATAAGTATACAGCATAGTTAAAATGGTAAAAATTTCTAGTCTAGGCAAGAGCAAAATCCTGAAAGACTCCCATCCTGTAGATATTGCATACATCCTAGAAAAATCTTCCTGCCTGAAGGAAATGTGATCCTTATATGACTAAGAGCATCCTTCAGACCCTACATAAACTCTGAGATCTTTCTTCTTTTCTGTCCTTTCTGGACACCACTACAGACCTGAAAGCCTGACACATTACAGCAAGGCTGTCACCAACATTTCTGTTTAGAAGAGTACCTAAGGGGCAAAGCACAATCACCAGCACAGAAACAGATTTCCAGCATCAGAGCCATTAAACTTCCCATTAAAGCCCCCTGGGTTGCTTAATGGTCCTGAGCACTTAACATGGCACAGTTCCATTGCTGTCACATAAGACAGATACATATCAATCACTGTGGTTAATGTTGCAAATCTAACAGAATGTTTCCTGTCTTTCTTTCTTCTTCTTTTTTTTTTTTAATTGTACTTATTACAGCACTGTTACTCTCAGGACTGAATCAGAACATGATTTTCACACTAGGCTAAACTGCATCTCTAAACGAAATTGTTATCAGTTGCAGAAGGTCTCTACACCAACAAGTATCTGTTAAATTCATGTTATTAATGCATTAGAGAAATGTACAGCCTCAGGCTGCAGATAAAATGATGCATCATTTGACTACTGTTGAAGAGCAGAAAGGAAACCATCCAGCAGTTCCAGAAGACAAAACACAATCCGGGAAGCACACAAAATCCTAAGCCCCACATCAATGTGTATTGATGGTTGTTGATCAAGAAAGAGTACAGCTCTTCATGCCCACTTCAAGCTTTTACACACTCAGAAATATTCCCAAGTAGCACATCCCTAAGATCTTGCAAGGCACATGTAGGCACAGCGTGCAAACCCAAAGAGGAAGAGCTGCCTTACAGTTACAGGTCGGTCTGGGATTCTGGATGATTCCATTCTACTTTCACTAATGTGATACAGCACTGATGCTGCTTTGTAGTAGCACACACAGGCTGAGGGTTGCTCTCAAACCAGTCGGCTGGGATCCCTGTAGCCATGACTAAGTGCTCCTGCTTCTTAGGCACCAGCTTCCTGTGACTTGTGTCCTGGCTTGGTAGCCAAGAGCCTTCCTTTTCAACCACGGCTGTTCAGCATAATAATGTCTTAAGACTATGCACAGTACCATGTAACGTGGCTCTCTGCTGACTAATAAATTGTGTCTGAAAAAAGGTCTGAGTCAATCCTGGAACACACCTGCCTGTGCAAAAACTGCTGAGTTCATACCAAGGAGGGTGATGATCCATTAGTTTAATTAAACATTTAACCAGGTCCTGGGGAGACTTTCAGTTGACAGCCTCAGTAATTGTCAGGGAGAATGTCAGGCCAGGCACTTGGTAGGCCAGAAAACTGATTTCAAAGTCATTGTAATAGCCCTGCTTTATTACACTTATTTCATAATTGGGGTCACACAACAGCAGGGAAATTGGGGTGGTTTGCCCAGGAATCCTGTGGTGTGAAAAGCCATAAAAGGTCCCACTCAATACCTTACCCCTTAAGCTTTGCTAGTGACAGAGCAAGCACAGACACCTGTGAAATTTAGCCTGTGTCCCAGATGCTGTGAATCTTTTACAAACAATCTGTCAATGTTAGATGTGGCCTAAAGCTGCATCCTGATCTCAGCCAGCATCTAAAAGCTATGCACAGTTTTAAGGGGAAAATAATTAGAAAATAATTTTCCCTAAACAAATATTTTGACAACAGGACTGGGCAGGGGCTGTGGGGGAGAGGAACATTATCTTGCAATCCTCTACTGGTGTTAGAGAGAAAACAACCACCTGCCCTGAAGACAAAGGCAATACTCACCATTCTCTGACTTTCTGTCAGCTACAGAACTGCTGCACCCCATGGTTCCAATGATGCTGCCCATCCGTTTTAATTGCTGCTGATACGAAGCAAGTTCCTCTCAGCTGTTAGCATTATGCCCATTTCCTGGGTTGTTCCTTCAGGGATGAGGGCTGTACTCCTTTGGGCTCCTGGGCTCTTCCCAGTACTCCTAAAAGGGATGAGATTGGGAAGGAGGGATAGGGAGAAAAAAAAAAGGGTGCTTGACAAGACAGAATCTGAAGTACCTTCAGCCCATAACAAATTATTTTACAGCACATCCTACCTAAACTGGACCACACCAGGGGTTTTTTTCCCCACATCTGATTACCGTCAACTTGTAGTCAAGAGAAATTAACTTTGTAATTGATACAGTTTACTCCTTACATGTTAGCTTAATGTTAATGTGCAACAGTGGTTTCTTATATGAAGAATAGCTATTTAAAGCCTTACTACTAGGGACAAAGGCCTATGGAGACACATTACTCTTCATTCTTATGATTTGAAAATTGGAACTGCAGAATTTTAAAGATTTTAAATTACATGTGATAGTACTGCTAAAAAAGCCCAATCCTCCTAACACTCCATTGATTTGAAAAGTTGCCTTACTACCCCATTTATCATTTTATTGCTCAGTGTTACCGCCACCAAATTGACCAGGACAGACATTACCATAGCAAATCACTTCATTATCAGAATTCATTTAAATAAAATATCCCATTTTCTGTTCCATTTCTACTGAAAATAATCCAAGGAAAATATTTTGCTTCATTAAATAGATGAACAAAATACATTTTGAAGTCTTTTGGGTTTTTCTCCTGGCACTTGCTCAATTCTTCACTAAATAGTATTACTCTCTAATGCAATACACTCTCTAATCAACAAATTCAAATGAATACAATTCCTCTGAGATACAAAATGGATCAATTTTTAAGCAACAAGAAATTCACTGATGCTTAGATACTGAACTTTGTTTTAGCTAAAGACTTCTTATATGATCACACTGACCCATCTCTCTCTGTCTCCAGGGATACATCTGACATCTAAATTATTTTATCTTTTGTTTTGTTTCATTTATATTCCTTTTCATTTAACTTGAGTTTTAAAACAAAGAAGAAATTCATCAGCATAAAATGAATGCTTAGCTACTATTTTCATTTGGCTTTACTAGCAGAAATCAAAATAAAAGAAGGATACGAAAGAAAAAAAAACCATGAATGCATAACTAGGTGATTTTCAATTTCAATAATTAGAAAACACTTATATTTGTGTGCCTGTATGTGCAGATTTCAACATTTATTATTATATATTATATCCCTTCCTGTCATGTTAATATAACACAACTCTTTGTACTTCTGGGGCTTTTATTCAGGGTCCCACAAAACAAGGGTATCCTACACTTGAGCAAGGTCTGACTCCTTATGAGTGAGTAATTAATTCAGGAAAAAAGGATTTTAAGGTTTCTTTCCCACACTATGGACTGCTTTACTTCCCTCTGAAGGAGCTATCATGAAATCCAAAAGAAGTGCTCTTACATTAATTTTGAGCCCATCAATGGCTTTGGCAGCATCAAATACAGCATTGATATTGCTAATAGCTCAGATTTGTCTTCTCTGCAAACAATTTTTGCTCTCCTGCTTACCATCTCCTCACCTACCCTCTTAAGAGAATCTCAAGCCTTTATTACTCCATCTCAAACAAGCCAGTCATGACTTGAATTGTGATCTGAAGACTGGCAGTAAGGGCAAAATAGACCTTACAATCTAACTTCTACTTAGACTCTTGATTAAAGGGCAGGTCAGCCTGTGCCCAGCAAGTGGGCAATGGGAGCCCTAAACAGAACCATCACACCTCTCAGGACTCCCTCCAAATCCCAGCAAGCAATGGGCTGACCCAAGAAATGGGGGGCTGAATCGTGATTGTAACCTGCTTTCAATTACTTCAGCTTTCCTCCCAGTCATCACCACTCTCCTTCACATACATCTAAACTCATGGACTTCTAGAACCTCCTTGTGCAAAGAAATTAAAAAATAGAGGCATAGGGACAGACATTTTATTGTGACAGCAGCAAATGAAGACCCAAACGTACACTCAGAGCTTGGAGGAAAACTTGCACAGATATATCCTATCATTAAACCTCCCAAAAAGGCCGAATCTGGCCATCATAGGGCTAGTCCAGGGGAATAATCACCACCTTCAGACCCAAACATCTGCATTCTACAATGGACAGGGTGAACATTCAACCACCTTTTCATGACAGCTTCTCAAGTGGCTATGGAACCATCCTCACTGCCAACCTGCATGCACAAACTCCAGGCCAGGAGAGTCATTTCCATGAGCTACTTACTACACACAGTGTAGCAGTGTCTGATGAAGAATTATTTGTCATTACAAAATTCCCCCCAAATGCTGGCTGATAAAATGGAAAGCTGAGTTTTTTACCAAGGTATTGCAAGAGACACGAGTTAGCTGGAGGAGAATTTGAAATATAACGCTGTGTTAATATTCTGGATATTACACCACTGATTTACCTTTAAGAGAGAATCTGTCCTGTTGACTAAAAAGCAGGCATTCAATTTCTACAAGTCAGTATTCTGCCCCACTTTTGGACATAATTAAAAAAATTGCTAGATTTCTGTCAGTTTCACAAAAAGCCAGTTTTGTGATAGACAGGCATTAAAAGCACAACCCATCCACTGAAGAAAAATAAAACGTCTTTGCAAACATACCAATGGACATGCACAAAGCTAAGCCAGAGTGGCACATGCTGCTCTTTCCTGGACAGGAGTTGCTGAAGGTTACACACAACAAGTGCTCCAAAATTTGGGGTTGAGAACCCAAGCTGTTGAGAGCCTGATTTACAGAGAATATGGCTCAGCATCATTTGGTCTGGGGTGTTGCCCCAACTTAATCATACCTCCAGTTTGTCAGTCACATAAAGACCTGGCTGCCTCAGCCTCAAGGAAAATGGAAATCCTGTAAAGATTTATAGCTGACTTCCAATGAAATCAGACAGCAGGGTCTGTAAGCAGACAGCCATCCTTTAAAGCACACCTTATCTTTAAAAATTATTTGAGCAGTGCTACTGGCAGACCAGTGTAAATTAGGTTAAACCTGAGGATATGGGAGCCATACAAATAAGAGCCACTAGGATTTAAGTTCTTACTCCTCTGTCTTTTCATTATTTCTTACCTTTGATAAGCAAAAATGAAAGGCTCCTCCTTTTATTTTTGTTGGGATGGGGCTTCCATAATTATGCTACTTCCCCTAGAAGTTGTTTCAACAGTTTTCTCCAGCAATATGCCTCCTTTCACTACTCACCCCTTTTCTGAATCACATTTTTGAAGAGGTAGCTATGATCTCCCCACATAACATGTCTTAGGAGGTACATGTACATGGAGAGGTGATAAGATAGAGACAGTTTTCTGCATAAAGATCAGATGCATGGATAGATGTTTCTAATGACAGAGGCTTTTCATTGATGCTATTTTATAAAAGTTTTTTATATTATGGTGACTCATAGATTTCCTTTAGAATTGTTTTCCTTTGGAAACTAGGACTGCAGAGAATGAAGAAATGATATAATATGCTTTTGTGATGGATTTGCTTCTGTACATTGCTGAGGGAAAGAAGCTACAAAGACTAAAATACCCTAGAGAAGAGAACCAAGACATTAAATATCAACACTCAGGTTAGAACCTGCAGAAGAATAGGTCTCCAAAATTGTCTTTGTTGGGATTGTCAAGGATGAGAATCTGGAGATGAGCTGAAGATCTCATTAGCTAAAAGACCCACCCTGCAGAAAGTAGGATGAAACAGTCACAGCCAACTAACAGAGTGAAATGGAACCTGGCTATGGCACAGGAGCTGTAATTTTGACACCAACACCTAATTTGATCTGCCAAGGGGTTGATATGAGAACATAAAACATAAACAAAGCAATACGTGATTAGGTCTCCATCGTTCTACATCCATGGAACAATCTAACATTACTAATAAGTGATTTTCAGTGATTATGAAGATGTGAAAGACAGAACTGAGAAAGGCTTTTTATTAACAGATAATTTCCTTTGCCTGCTCAGAGAAGCAAGGCTAAACTCAGTATAGAGCTGATGGAATGATTGCTGTAAGTGGTCGTGTTGACAGACCTCAGTGTTGGGGCCAGGAATCAATAGGGAATGGGATGCGTGTGGTGGCTTGAGCATTGGCCAAATGTTAGTAAGATACAAGAAAGCCAGCAAAGCTTGAAAGAGAATAGGATGAAGAATAGGATAAAGTTTTAAGGTGGACTCATATTCCTGAGCCAAAAAATGCACTGCAAAAAGAAATAAAAGCAAGAGTAGCAAAGGTGTGAACATGTAGATAATTCAAGTAATCTCTGAGCTCAGGAACTGCATGCAAACCCAAAGAGAATTGTAAAAAAAATGGTGGGAGAATACCAGTTCATGTTACTTATAATCAATAAAGGTTATGTTTACTTTTGGCTTTTGTTTTGGTTTTTTGGGGGGGGCAGAAAATAAACAAAGCAAGCAGCCTCATTTTTTTGTACAGCAAGACTTCACACAGATTTTGTTTTAAAAAGAGGAGGAATAGCAAATACAAGTGGACAAATGGGGTATACATTCTTCTTCACCTTGAAGAATAAGCAAACCCATCATAACACTTTCCAGAAATCTTAAAAACCTCTAGGGGGAGATTCCTTTAGGCAACAAGGGGAAAACGGAAAATTCTGAAGCAAATTTGGTTCTAGTAAACTGAACCCAACTGGAGCATAAAAGTTAACACCCTTTAAGCAAAAAGCTGGATCACATACTGTTCTGCAGTTAATGAGTTGGATCACATACTGTCCTGCACTTGATGAGCAGGGTCTTAATGCCATCCTGAAAAAGCAAATCTTCGAAATAAACATGTTGAAATTTGAGCCAGTTTAAAAATTAAATTCATGCTTCAGCACGGCTTTCATAAAATTTAAGTTAAGCATCAGAACAAGGTTCAAAATAGAATAAAAATTATTTTTCCTAAAACAAAAATTACATGAAATACAGTAGTCTCAAAGCTATTTGATTTCATCTTTACTCAGAAGTTCTAGATAACTGATTCAGTCCAGGTCAAACTATAATTTGAAGTACAGTGATTTTTCTCATGGTAAAATCATTATAATGCCACATACATCTCTCATTTTGTCAATTTGATCTTTAAAAGTGAGCTGAATATATATCTATATACACCCCACCCAAAGATATTACCTTTTTTCCTTTCTGTTTCAGCAATACCGAGATTTTTTGCACAAGAGTACCTTTAGAAGATTCTTTTTTTAAAAGAAAGCAACCCCTGAGGGGGGCAGCTCTGCAGAACAGGTGATCCAGCTCTCTCTGGGGCTCTGGAGCTCAGGAGCTGCAATGCACTTGCTCTCCACCTATTTACACAGCTTCCCGAGAGGAAATTTCTTGAATGCTGCTCTTCAGAAACAGTCAGGGGAAAATGTTGTTTTCATCGTCCAACCTGATGTGAAAGCTCATGGCTGCAGCCCTCCAGCTGTGCTGTTTCCGTGTTGAAAAGCTGTTTTGTCACTATGCCTCCTGAATCTCAGGCAGAGAAAGGGATGGGCTGAAGTTATCTGCCTCGCATCTAAAGTCACATGATCTCTTTCGGCCTTTCTGCTGTGTTGAGGCAATGATTTGCATTTTAGCAGATCTAGCACACTGGAAAAAAACATAAGGCTATCCAGGTTATTTGGTTATCTGATGTGACTGGCATGTTTATGAAAGCCCTTAAGGAAAGCAATACTGAATCTACCACCTAGGCATTGCACCTGCATGCAAGTGATATATGTAAGTGCTCTCCAAACCACTCAGTCATACCCAGATAATGCACAAGTATGAAGCACTCAGATATCGTGTTGGGAACTGTGTCTCTCACTGTTCAAAGAATATGTGAATACCACAGGGAACCATTGAGCTAATGCCTTCAGTTCATTTCTTTTATCGTGAGAACATGCACATGTTCTCACAATAAAAGTATGACTGGAATTCTGTGGACTCAGTTCATGTTTTGGCTCATCTTGTGTGACGGCTGGGGAGGGATTGGAGAAGCCGAGAACACTGCAGCCTTGCTCCGGTCAGAAAGCCACGATTTGAAATCCAAACCTGACCCCTGGCAGCACGTTCCACATCTCCGACCCAGCTGCTGGCCACACTGACCCCTGACTCCCAGTAACTGCACAGGATCCCCAGGGAGGGGCAGAGCCATCATGGTGATTCGTTACTGCCCACTGCTCACACAACAGCCCCTGAGGAATCGGCTCCACTGGCAGTACATGGGGACACTGCAATTTTGAACACATACCCCACCAAACCACTCGAAACTAGGAGATGTCTGTAGAAGCATGATAGTGTAATATCACCCCTAATCTTGGGCTCAGTCCTCATCAGCATTTATGTTTGTCAGGACACCACTGCCCCACTCCAAAAGCCAGGAAGGGGTTGCTTGCTGCTGTGCAGTGATGGAACAGAGCCCAGCAGCCATTTCTGTGGGGTCAGGGTGTGGCCTGTGGGTGCAAAGAGGACCACAGGTTATAAAGCATGCTGTGGTGGGAGAAAGCTCCATATGCATGGGATGAAGACCACTGTGCCCTTGCTCTGAAGCCTCTTCAGGTGATGGAGCCCCACCAGGATTGGATAGAACAAAAGTTTTCTGAAAATAGAGGCAAAGCAATATCTCCAACCTTCTGCCCCTCCCCAAAGGTCTAGCATAATACCATAACATGCTATTTTCAGAAATTTTTTGTCATCAGTGTGGTGACAATTCTAAAGGCATCAACCACCACTCGGAAGGACAGTGATCAATCCCCTTTTGAAACAGACTTTTATGAAGGTGCAAAAGATATTTAAAATGCCAAACCAGCAAAGCAGAACAGATTTGATTGGATAAGCTAGTCCTCTGAGGTTCTGGAGTCCCAGACACAAGCTTCCACTTTCAAAGCTGTTCCTCTCCTGTGAGACGAGACAGTAAATGGAAAGCATACCAAGCGCAATAATTCTGCATGACCCAGAACAGTTTTGATGTTTGTTTTTTCTGGCAGGATGCACTTTCCCTGATCTGACTTACAGCAGCTAATCTTTTATGTATGATCACGCTGCTCTGCCAAAATGCATGCAAGCAAAAATACATCACAACCTCTTTCCACTGTACTCTTGGGATACACATTATTTATAAACATTTACTGTACCTGATAAGTTCATCTCTATTGGCATTTACCAAGTTCTCTGCATAATGAGAGGTTTGCTCCAATTGCCAATAAATCCATCAGAAACATTTCATCCAAGATCAGCGGGAGAGGAATAACCTTAGCAGTTAGGTTCTTTAGGACATGTTTTCTTTTGTTTCTCCTCTTTGTCCTCTGTCTCAATGATCTGACATGACCAAGCAACCTGATAAAGAGTCAGTGTTGCTGGACTGAGCCACCTCTCCAGTTACTTGTGGGGATCACAATAACATGCAACTTGAGGAAACACAAATTTCCTTTCCAAATTAACCTTTCCAGTTCAAGTCCAAGGAGACAACACCATTTCCCTTTCTACAATGGGCAAAGAGAACATACCAGTCCCATCAACAAGGTGACACATACTACTGCTTTTTTGCTCAGCAGTTGTGTATCACACATACACTTAATATGTTGAACAGACTTTTAGCATCAACAGCTGCAACAGAAAGTAGGCCAAAAACTCTGACAATGTATGACTGAGCAGTCTAGCATGACAAGAAAAAACCCAGTCATGGTGCTAGTGTAGAAATCAGGGCATCCCTCTAAAAGCAGCCCTTCTTGATGTAATTGCACCTATTCTGTTTATACTTTAGAAACATTAACCTCCTGAGCAAGTCTTCATGCAGCCATTCCACATACATAATTCAAATTCTGCTTCAGGCTTATTTCTCAGAAGCACCCACTACAAAGTGATGTAACCGATATTTCTCAAAAAGGATGAAGATAATCACAGTTGAAGGGAACGTGCTCTGACCATGGTTTCCCTCCTCTTGCCCTACCAAGCTTAAAGAAGTATTTTTATGTGACCCAGCAAAGTATTTTAAAGTACTAGCCAGGGGAAAAGTCCCTGACTGAGAAACTTGGATGCCTGGAGACAGAAAAGAAAAAAACCTAATAAAAAAAATGGAGAGATTAATGTCCAGAACAAATTTAAACTCTGACTCAGTCAGTGAGATGACAGAAATCTGTGCTCACACATTAGAAAAAGTAGGTTAATTTGTGTGAACACAAAAAGAAATGTTCCCTCACTGACAGTTCTGGGTGAGAAGGTGAATAAAAGACATCAAAACTAGCATCCTTGGCAAAATCACACCAAATCAGAAATGGGAAAGAAAGGCAGTGGTAGGGCCTCAAAGCTCCTGAAGACTGAGAAACTAGAACAGAACACTATGAAACCATCAGGATACTCTCTGCAAAAAATGGGAACAATTTTTTTTTTTAAGAAAGTTTCCCAAATTATCAGATGAATGCAGATTATTCTGAGAAGCAATGACTAATGACCTAATTTGCACAACTCTACCTCCCTGATGTTAGCTTCAACCTCCACTTAGAGCTTACAGAAATGATAGCTGTCTATCTACAGCACTCAGGGTTTGACAGATCTTAGTAAAGCAGCATGAGGAAAAAGAAATGGGCATAAGAATTGCCTAACAAAAGCTTGACGTGCATTTTGTTGGTCTGGTGAACCAGAAGCTCCATACACAGCAAAAACCCTACATCCTGATGCCCTCAGGCCTATCAGGCTATCTCTTTGCCAAAGGGGCAAAGCCTTTAAATCAGGCTCTCCAGGTCAAACCAGGTTCTCCAGGTCAGGAGAGCACAGAGATTTGACTCCCACACTAATGATCAGTATGTAAAAGGATTTTAAAAATATTTTTGTTTTTTAAAGAACAGAATCTACTGACTAATAAATGCAACCATATACAGGGTAAGGTGCCTTCAACTCTATGAAAATAATTGTCTTCATCTCTATTTTCATCTAATGCTTATTAAACTGCTTTTAACGAAATATTTTCTACTTTGTTAGAGTAAATAAATCTGCGGCTACAGCAAAATATTATTAATTTCAAAAGTCATGTCAACTATGCTATTTAGCCACAAACAAGACCTGTTTTGCTTACAAGCATCACACTTCCGAAAACTCCCAAACTTACCTTTTATATTCCAAATAATAATTTCTATCTGGAACTTTTGACCTGTAAACATACTACAGGTGCCTTAATTTGTGCTCCTACAAGCCACTCCCTATGAGATGTGAGGCGAGGCACAGTGTGGTGAGGGCTGAGGTACTGCAAGTAGTGCAAAACAGAGGGTAAAACACAACAGACGGAAGACGGCAATTACTGTGCGGTGTAAGGGGTGACAAGAAGGTCCACGGATGGATGGAGGGACGGATGGACGGATGGACGGATACCCAAACACCCACTCACGGAGGCGTTTCCCGCACAGGCCCCGGGCCCGGGCGAGGCCTGGGGCTGTGGGCGAGCGCGGGGCGCCCCCTGCCGGCGGCGCGGGCCGCGGCAGGAGCCGCCCCCGGGCGGCCACACCCGGGGGGAAAACTCTTCGTCCTCGCCGCGGGATTGGAAAGAGCCGGGCGCTCCTGCCTCTCACTGCCTTTTGTGTTTCAAAAAGCCTCATGTGCCAAGAAATCCGCTATACGTCCTTCCCCCGCTGAGAAGAGAGCTGGAGCGGCCCGCAGTAAGCAGCGAGGCGCTTCCCATAGCCGGCTTAGAGGAAATCCCCGCAGCCGGGCTCCCCCGGAGGAGCCGCGGTGTTGCTGCAGCACTCCCTGACCTCAGGCCACCCTTCCCACACCTGGGCCAGCCTAACGTTACAATCCAGCCCTACTCGGAGCGAACAGAGCAGCTGAGCACATGCCAGGAGCAGCGGGATGCGCAGGAAGGCTGCCAGGCCTTCCCGAAGCGGGGCTAGCAATGGCGTTGGGAGCACACCGGCTGAAGGCAAAGATTTAGCGAACACGTTCGGTATGCGTGTGCCGAATTCATGCCGAGGAAGGGAGCGCTCCCTGCAGCGTGGCCCGCACGCCCCGGCGTCGTTACCTGCTCTTGAGCGCCGTGTGCTGCCGGGCAGAGCGGGGCCGCCGCTGTCCCCAGCACGCAGCGGCACAGGAGCCTTACCGGCAGCTGATATACCCCCATCACTGCCCCTCTGTAGTTACCAGAAGGGCAGAAAACGCATTAGGGTAATTTTTAACTACTACATTTGTTTTTGATCAACCAGCAATTAAAAAGAAAATACCAGACTTCTGTCATCAGACGGAGGAGGAGGTGTGGCTAGAATGTTGTCGATAGGGGCAGTACTGTGACACCCAGTGCATGTGGCGGTTCCATAGTGTAGTGGTTATCACGTCTGCTTTACACGCAGAAGGTCCTGGGTTCGAGCCCCAGTGGAACCAACGCCAAGAAATGAGTTATTTTTGCTTGCCTCACGCTGAGTTTTTTATCATTCTTTTTTAACGCGGTGAGTTTCGGTTTGCTGTTTCCTCCACAAGATGGGGAACCTCATAAGCAGTTAAAGAAGGCGCGGGCCCTGCGTGCGGCAGAGGCGGAGCAGTTTCAGGGGAGCAGAAAGGCCCTCAGGGGAAACCTTGTCACACGGGGTCCTTTCCGGAGGCTGCAGCCTTGGCAGCGACCGCCCGCCTGCCCGAGGAGCCTTTCCCTGCCGGCGCGGGAGGGGAATCCGCACACCGGACCATGGTCCCTTCGAGGGGCACCCGAGGAGAGCACAGAGAGCAGAGGCAGTGGGGGGAAGCAGCAGCCTGTGCCTGCTCCCAGGCGGCGAGTGACAAAGGCAGTGGCGAAGTCTGCAGCCCCATGTGCCCCCAAGGCGTTTCACCGGGACACACTGGAACCTGAGTCCTTTCTTCCCTGTGTTTGGAGACGTGCTTGAGCGCTGGGGAAAGGCCGGCGGTTTTCACAGCACACATCCAGCCAGCACAGTTAACTCCGTGCTTCTTTTCCCCTGTACTGTGCATATCATTTTTATTAACTGGGAAAGAGCCATCTCAGCTTGCCTCGGAGCCGTTTAATTTTTAAATTATAACATGTTGTCTCATTTTGCACGTGCAAGGCTTTAGAAAAGGGTAACCTCTGGGCATGGGTGCTGGCAGAGCATCTGTGTGTGCGTGGGAGCCCTATCAAGTGCTAGGGCTAAGATATCTCTGCAGGAGGAGGAGTAGAGTCCCTGGGCTCTACTGACCTGAAATCAGCTCTTGAGTATCTTTGAAGGATCAGAGTGGGAGGGTGTGATTTACCTATCTTAAAGATTAAAGAGAAAAAAATTAGCTTAACTTACTTTAATCAGAGACTTATTAAGAAACTTACCTTAATCATCATCGTATGGAGAAAACTATTAACCTTTGTCAGTGCTTGTTCTCACTAAACAAACACTCTGGGGTATGGGCAAGCTGCAGTTAGAGATTGCAGACCAATGCAAGGATTGCATCCAAGGGCCAGGTTGCAAAAGCTTTTTTGGGTAGAAAGCAGCTGTACATCCCACAGTGAGACCTAGCAGGCTGAAGTTGTAACATTCATGCCATACTGATGTGAAGGGCCTGTGCATCCCGCAACCTGAAAGTGCAGAAGTATTCAGGTCTGGCTTTCCTCTGCCTATTTGTTTAGCAGTGTGTGCGCAGCCCACGGGAGGTGAAGCCAAAGCAATGTGGTCCCCCATCTGGGGTAAACTGTCTTCCGCAGACTGGCTGCTTGCAGGATGCAGGCTTAAGGCTGAGGTAGACATAGCTCGACTTCTCCTGATGTAGGATAGGCAAGCCTTTGGTGTAGGTACATCCCGTCTAACAGGGATGGTGATTCCATGGTGCCTATCCTGCTGTTGACAGCCACAGCACAACACCCAAGTGCATGAGTTACAGGGAATGAACGTGGCCTGGTGGTCAGCACTGGGTAATTATCTGCCTCGTGTTTTCTTACATTTAGGAAAAAATCTCCTTTTCAGAAGATGACTTAAGCTTATGCTTCAGACTTGTAAAAGGAATGTTTTATTCTGAGAGCCATGTTTTAAGTGTGTGTAGACCACCGCAGCTCCATCTATGTAAAGGGGATCCCGCTCCTGACTCAGGCTCTAAAAGCTTGACAGTCTTGCCCTCTCCGCACATCAGTGTCCTGTTTCCGAGAGATGTCCATGGCTCACATGCACATGTATAAATGTGTGCTTTGTACATTCCCTTACTGTGCTAAAACAAAAGTGGGCCAGTCACACATTTTTTGCTGAGACACTGCTCGTCGTGTGCATTCAGCTTCCAGACGCATGGATCTGTGCGTGCTGCTCTGACTGAGCTGTCTGGCACTCTGCCTTGGGGAGAAACGTGACACGGCTACGTGGAGTTCCACTTTTCTCTCAAACACGAGTACTTTTGCCTCCTGATTCCCCTCTGAGGTCACACACACATGCTGCCAGTCAGACTAAAAGCATCTCCATGGTGCAGGGTGATCTCTGTGTTTTTTCCCAAAATCTGGCAGAGGAAAACACACCAAGATTTCTGAGGGCTGTGCAAACATAGCAAAATGTCTCAGGGCCAATGGGACATGGGCTAGAGCTGGAGAAGATGTGTGGACAAAAGAGTGAACCTGCCCAGACAGCTCCTATTTTACATAGTAGTGGGAATGTTACCAAACTGTCTTAATTTGGGCCATTTGTACTAGTTAGTCTGAGTTTTCTGCAATCAATGCCAGACTAATCTTTATCCTTTCTGAAATTGTATTTTTCTTTTTTATACAGGGCAAATGTAGCCATTTCTGGTGCTGTGTTATGTACTGGCCATTAAGCTTTTTCTGCCTTCTGTACCTGAAAATATTTCTGTGCTTGCTAGGAATTACCTACATGATTCATTTAGCAAAGCTGTCTGCAGTGGCAGCATGGTTTTTCTGTTTATAGTTATTAAAATGAAGGACTATCAACACCATTAGACACCAACTGGCTGAACTGCGTAATATTTATATAGAGACTTTAATTTAAATGTTCTTCTAATCTTCATGTGAAACAGTTTGGAAACAAAGGCTGCCTTTCCTTCTGTGTGGAGGGAGCTTTACAACTGGGCAGCCACTAGTCTTAAGAGTATCCCTTTGGACGGAATGTTCTTTGATAAGAGCTGTGCTGTTTCTGAACACGCTCCCTGAGCTACTGTGTATTTTTTACACAAAATCAAAATGTATTTGAAGGGTGGGTTTGACCATAAACCAAGCTGATTTAAAACTGCATGTGATAATGGGAAAGAATTTGGCTTTGCTTTTCTTTAAAACATGGTAGGTGATTTCTCTTTGTGTGAGTAGCTCTCCTTCTGTGTGACCTGTCCTTAGGAGACCATAAGGTGAGAGGCTGAAGCTCAGATCTGGTTTTCCAAGAGATATGTGGATGAAGGTATTTAGAGGTTTTTAAGCTGGGATTTTCAAACCCACGAGATTTAGACACCAACTGCTCATCAATGCAGAGAGGGAATAGATGTGTCTTCAGCAGCTCTGGAAATCTCTGTCTCTGTGGCAGCCCATTTTAGACTGAACAATATAAAGAGGATACTTTGTAGAGCCTGAAGTGAGATGCTGCACAAGATTGTGTCAGCATCAGATGCCCAGAGCCTGCCCTTGTGCCCTCAGTGGGTCTCACACTTCTTTAATTCCTGGCTGGACCTTCTGGTGGGTCTCACTTCCCCAGGACAGGAACAGCATATGTGCATGGGGCCTCTTGCATGGGGCAAAAAATCAGGAGCAGCCCCGTGCCCTTAGAAAAATTATCTCCTTCCTGGTGCCTGGGATGAGCTGCCCCTCTTGCTTGCCTTGCCATGCTTTGATTCTCCCCCAGTGTTTGAGGTGAGCTGGCCTGGGTCCATGAAGCAGTGGCCATGTCTATGCATGTGGTACATGTCTGTGCCACAGAGGGTCTGCCTGTGGCAACCCTCCTCTCCATGGAAGAAGGGTAAAGTGGGAAAAGTGTTGGGCTGAGGAATTTAAACCCCTTGAGGCTGAGCAAAGCAGTGAGATCCTTGGCAGGAGACTCCCCCCATCCATATCACATACCCTGGTGAGTCTGAGGTGTGCTGATGCTGGAGGTGAGACTGCAGTGGGATGCTGTACCTGACAACAAATTTACAGGGCAGTCCAAATTCCAGTTTTGAATTCCAGGGTATCCAAAGGCAAGTGAAGTGAATCTCCTGCCCAGGAGACTGTTTTTGAAAAGCCAGCATCCTTGTTTGCACAGCATTTTTAAATGAATATAAACCAGAAGAGCAGAGACACAACTGGCTTAACTCAATTGCAGCCTATGTGATCTAAGCAGTGCCTTAATCTATTCCCAGTGCATATAATCTGAGATCTCTTGCAACAAAGCAAACTGCTTCTGAAGCAACTGCTTTCAAAAACCTCCATTAAAAATTCACTGCTAGTTTCATATAATCAACAGAGATCGGAGGAACAGGTGCAAGATCCACTGGAATCACTAGCAGTCTGTTTTTATCTTGAATCAGTCATTCTAAAATCAATCTTTGGTGTAGGCTGATTGAGAGAATACTGTAAGTAGAAATGTTAGCGAAGAGAGGTTTACATTTTTGGTTAGAGATTTTTGCAGCCTAGCAAGTAAACAACCGAAAACCACTATTTTTGTTTGATCTACTGATTGCAGTTTTCAGCCCTGTGCAATTAGGTGACTGGAAGAGCAGTAAGGCCAGGGCAGATTTCTACACACAGCTATTGCTAGGAAAGACATTGCTAGTGTAGAGGTAAGTAATTGGGGTGGAAGATAATGAATACATGCTACATACTATACATCTTCTATGAGCATTAGGCATCTGCATTTCTGTAGGGTGTATATGTGATTTATACGTAGGTATATCCTGGTTTATTTGGACATATGTCTGCATGTACAATCAGATTCACACTCAGAGTGTCAGTACCTCAGTACTTGTTGCCTTTTAAAAACCATTACAGGTGGCACAGCCTCTAGGATGGAGTTTGACAGTAACAATTGTGTGGTTGGCTCGATGGTGCTTGATGAAATCATGGGAATGGAGGAGAGTAAGGTGCTTAGGCAACGCTTAAGTTAATCTCATGCCTTCCCATCAAGCCAAGCAGTGCACTAAGGAGCTATTCACAACACAGGAAGGAAAAGATGCAGTTCAAGATGGGGAGCGTCCTGCTGTCTCTTCTTTTCTGGTACAAAGGTAGGCACTTTGCCTCCTGAGAGGCACTTTCAAATATCCCTCTTTGTGTTTTCTATTTCAGCCACACTTTCTTCTGCTGGGGGCTGTGGGGTACAGAGCAAGCCCTTCTCTGCCTTCTCATGGAAACATAATAATTCGGGGAAAGGCAAAAATGTGGAGGAGATGTGTAATTTATGTACATGAGTGAGCAACATTCTTACTGCTCCATGAATATTCAGTAGTAAAACTCTGTTTCAAAAAAATAATTGCAGTGTAAAAAATTTGCCATATAATTTGTCAAAATATGAATTTGCAAAGAAAATTGTAGTGCAGCTGAGCCAGTGTGTAAATAATAAAGCTGATTTGAAAAATGAGGTACAGTATAACATGAAAGACTGGTCTTTCATTAATCAAAACTCTTGATTAATCAAAAACTGATCATTTTCTCCAGCAGGAAGACATTGCTGATGAAAATTGCCCATTTTTTTAAGGCCTTTCAAGGTATTTTGGCCTGGAAAAGACGTCCAAAGATACTTTTAGAACAAAATGTAATTCATAAGTCTAGAAAATGGGTTCCCATTCTCATATTCACTTTTCAGAAAGTAGCAACAAAAGTAGGTAAGGGGAGCTAGAAGGAGACAGAAAATTTAGGGTGACACCTCCTTCCATTTTAATTCACCCAGCTGTGGGGAACAAGGAGATAATTTCCTGGTTCATATTTAAATTTCTGGCTTCATCAAAGCCAATGGCAAAGCTACTTTTTTCTTAAATGAGACTGAGGGCTACTCTTGCTAAGTGGTGGGCAGTGTCTACCAACATGAATGTGTGAATCAAGTATGATTTGTCACGGTGAGGAGCAGATTAATCAGACAGCCCAACTTTTCTCATGTGGGTGTTGAATTCCTAGTGTTTTGGGATGTCTGTTTTTTTCTCTCTTTCTGTGTTTCTGTTGAATATTTTGCTCTACCAAATTTCATGGGTAGGAAAATAAGTGCTCCTCAACTAGCCATGCCTTCATTTCATCTTGTTATGTTTGGCTGTACCCAGCTCTGCCTGATTAATAGGTCTTTCTTTTAATCTCCCAGCAAATATTTGTACGTTCTCCTCATACCTTATCTCATCACTCTCCTTTGTTTCACTTGGGAAAGTTACTGGTGCCTGAACTTCTAGGAAGAATGTTTTTTACAGACCCCAGCATTTTTTTCCCTATGGGTGGCATAACTGCAATTAGTCCTTGGAAGAAGTTCATATACCTTGCTCTGAATTCCAGACACAGCTTGCTTTTAATAGACACCCACACATCAGGATATTTTTGGAGAGCCTGCAGTGAAAAATAAGGTGCAAGATCACTTTCCAGGCATCACTCCTTTGGTATTTAACTTATTTTCTTAATTTATTTTATTTCTTAATGTACTGGTTTTCCCTTCTTAGCGGTCTAAGTGTCCTCTCGTGGCTAAAAAGGGCAGCCCAGGTGCCCCTCACACTCAGCCTCTCCCAGCTCGGAGGTGCCGCTGGGTCAGCGCTCGGAGCTACGTGCACTGATGCCATGATAAGCTGCTTAGCTGATTTTCCCTGGCAGAGCAAGTGGCTTAGAGGAGCACCCGCGGCTCGGCTGGGCTCGTGTTCGCTGGGGACACAGCGGAGCAGAGGCGGCGGCAGCAGCAGCATATGGTGGTACCAACAGCAGGAGGCTCCTGCGGCAGCAGCCGGGCCCCTCCGTGCGGCGAGGGGAGCCCGAGCCCGAGCCCGCCCGGCAGCTCCGAGCGACGCGCCCGCACCGCGCTGCTCCATCCATCCACCCGCGCTCTCCGCGCCGGCAGAACAAGCACACCTCGGCAATTCAAGGGAGGGGATTTCTCTTTTTACACCACTAGTTTTTGTAGCTTTGGAAAAAAAAAAGCCAACAAAAACCAAGACACACCCCCCCCCGAAAAAAATATTAAGGCTCAAACATGCTTTTTGGATCACAGTAAATCACATTTTTAGTAGAGCTGCCCTTTGGTGTAATCAATGCATCTAATGAAATCACTATGCTGGCAATGTTCTGCGTCGTTCCAAGCAGGAAGGAGCAATCATGTCAATAAGGTCAGAAAATGCTGAACATTTCTAAGGAACACTTTGGGGAAAAAACATGATTAATTATACATCTCTTAAGAAAAAAGGGAAGAAAGTAGATTTTTTTTTTTTAAATAATTTAGCTTTTTTTTACATATTGTCACAACATAAAAAAATTCGTGGAAACATTATGGGAAAAGGGAAACTGATATGAATTAAATAGATGTAATTGTGATTACTTAAATACGGTTTTTATTGCCTTCAAAAAAATACCAGTAAATATTAAATGAACCACAATAAAAATGACTGGAAAAGAAAACCTAATGAAAATCATTAACATAAAGAAAATTAAACGGAACTTAAAATAATATAAGAGTGAAGAATCCCCACAAAATGAAGAAGGAAAGGAATAGCCGATTTAAAGCCTGAGAGAGAAGCTTAGCACAAAGAATGAGACCTCCCCTTTGCAGGCTCGTGTCCCCTTGCCCTGGGTTTGTCGCTCTGGCAGAGCCTGCCGGCGATCAGCAGGGATCAGGGCTGGCAGGCCGGTGTGTGCCCAGCAGGGATCAGAGCTCGGTGGGTGCCGGGTGCTGGAGCCCAGCAGGGATCAGGGCTCGGTGTGTGCCGGGTGCTGGAGCCCAGCAGGGATCAGAGCTCGGTGTGTGCCGGGTGCTGGAGCCCAGCAGGGATCAGAGCTCGGTGTGTGCCGGGTGCTGGAGCCCAGCAGGGATCAGAGCTCGGTGTGTGCCGGGTGCTGGAGCCCAGCAGGGATCAGAGCTCGGTGTGTGCCGGGTGTTGGAGCGCAGCAGGGATCAGAGCTCGGTGTGTGCCGGGTGTTGGAGCCCAGGAGGGATCAGAGCTCGGTGTGTGCCGGGTGTTGGAGCCCAGCAGGGATCAGAGCTCGGTGTGTGCCGGGTGCTGGAGCCCAGCAGGGATCAGGGCTCGATCTGTGCCGGGTGTTGGAGCCATGCTGGCCCTGCTGGGGCCACAATGTCGCCTGCAGGAGGAACGTGAACATTCGGCCCAGCACGGCTCTAGGTGTTGGAGTCCCCGGGTGGGCAGGGCGCTGTCCCTGCCAGCCTGGCTGCCGGTGTCTTTGGGTGGACACAGACGTGCAGGTGTCCCGGCGGTCCCTCCCTGCTGGCCCAGCTCCCACGGGCCATTTAAAGTTTGTTAGAGATAAAGGCGCTGTTTGCTCAACACCGGGTCTCGTGGAGTCTGCCTAGCGTGGCTATGGAAAAAGCCCCGGGGAAAATCAACAAAAGGCATCACAAAGCGTGTGGGCAGGGGGGCTCTCCTTGCCGAAGGGACCTGGGGACCGGCCACAGCTGCAGCAGGGCCACCACTGCCTCTGGCACAGGGGCAAGGAGTGATGGGGAGAACGCCACGAATGTGGCAGCTTCCCCAAATGCTCCTTCTTACAGAGGCTGGTTCAACCTGATGTGAGTCACCTCAGCCGCCTGGCACGATTTTCAGGGCTGGGATTTAAAAATAGCCTCAGTTAATAATATAGCAAGGTACAAACGAGCACCCAATGGGCACAGAGGCGCTGCAATGCTTTTTCCAGTGTTTCTGTATTGCTTGCAGGCTGTTACCTAACTCTGCTTCCTGATGCTGTCTAATGCGGTGCCCAGGGAAAAGAGAGCCTTTGAGAAAGCATGACAAAACCACTGCCACCCATTCCAGCCATGCCTTTCATTTTTGTGACTTTTTGGTGCTATTCTCGTGCTCCAGCCTTATTTTGGGGGGGTTTAAGATATTTCCTTTCCTCTACCCCATAACCCAGAGGTGCAGAAGGGAAGCAGGTGACAATCTGTGCCATTGTGAGGAGCCATCGTGCCCAGAAAGCACTGCTGCATCATGGGGCATTGCTCCCCTCTGGGAGGAGAGAAAGTAATTTTACCTCTCTGAGCACCGCTGAAGCTTCTAGGACACCTATATAATAAAGTAAATAAATAAAGAGATTTAACATTTTCCACATACTTTTCCTGCAATGATCAAGTTTATGTGAACTTATTCCAGTAAATTGACTGACATTTATTCTGTGTTACATTTTATTTCTTTCTTTTCATATTTATAATGTGCTTTCTCATGCTTGTATACCTGTCATTAATTCTTACACTAAAAGATGACTTACTGCTGTGACTTTATGGTCAGGATAGTGAATATGATTCCTCGGAGTTACTGTATTGAACACAGCCTTTGGCAGCATTACTTCTGCCTACTTATCTTCCTCCTTTCTTTCTCTTGTTTAACCACATTCCTGATAATTACAATTTTTCTGAGAAACACAGTTACCTGTTCCTGTCATTACAATGCCAGCAGCTGGGTTTCCTTGCTATCAATTGCTCCTTTTCCCAAGTAGCCCTAAGCTGTGGCTGCTGCTTGATTAATCCAACTTCCACCTCAGGAAACCCCACCCTGGCACCCCAGGGTTACCTCTGCCAGTTCTTTTCTCTCTGCCCCAAACCTGGACCAGTTCCTGGAGTATCATTCCCCTTCATCCTGCTCAGCAGCAGGTGCCAAGTGGAGACATCTTAGGACCTGGGCTCCAGCCCAGCCTCACCGGCACAGGTTCCCTGGCACAGAATCATGCCCTGGATCTTGTCCCAAGCCCTGGTCCCTGAATCCTGTCCTATGGGACAGCTTTGTGCAAGGCAGTGCTCTGGACACACCATACTGCAGGGTAGGATGAAGGGACAGGAAAGACACATGCCTTATCTCTCTGCCTCCCACAAACACAGATAATTTATTTCGCTGAACTGATGGTTTGCTGAAAGTCCTGGAGGGCAGTAAATAGAGCTCTTTCCTTTTTAATGTTTTGGGGTTTTTGTCAGTCCTGTGCTTTTAAAACAACAGCCCCTGGCGGCTGTGCAGGCCTTATGACTCTCCCTTGAATTGCAGCAATTGGTTCTGTCTGACCTACAATTACCAATTATCTTTGTAACCTTCCTTGAAGGCAAACATGCTTGCTATAAAAGCACACTGCCCATCACATTTTTAGACTATTGGCAGCCAGCTTTCCTCTTCATTTCCTTTGTAGGACAGGGCCTGTCACAGCTGTAAACACACCAATATATCAATTACTATGTTTTGTGGCCAACTGCAGGCAAGGGCATCTTCCATTTGCCCTCCTCTCCCAAGGCCAGGGGTTATTAGGCTGCACTGCTCAGGCAGGGCATTTGGCCATCCACTGCTATGCTTACCCCACGCCAAGCCTGCTGCTCTCCTGTGCTGTGGTTGGATGGCTGAGTCCCTTTGGGAATGAGCCCTTAGCAGTTCATCTCTCCCAGCTGAAAAAGGGAAAGCTGAGCTCCTGTTTGAGGGGTTTAAATCAGCAAGTTATGCAGTGAGGAGTGGAGGAGGCTGGGACAGTCAGAGAGGCAGCATGCCAGCACGTGTGCCTTGGCACTGCCTTTGCACTGCTGTGTGTTGTGGGATCAACCCAATAAAACATTGGAAAAAGTTTTTCATTGCATTGGAAAAAAGGGTTTTTGTGCTTGAAATTCACACCCTTGCTTGATTTGCAGTGGTGTCCCCTAGCAGATGAGGCTAAAAGCCCTCAAAGCCACTCTTGTAGCTCAGGAGCAGGCACCACTGGCTGAGTGCAGCCACCTACAAAATGCTGGGTCACCTGGGGAGGAGGATTTATTCTGGGTGCTTGAATTGATGCTACCATACACCCACTCACCTGAAATCTATTCCTTTTTTGCCTGTCCTTTCACTCACAGCTGTTGAGTTTCCAGCTGCATGTGTCAATGGCCTATCCAATTTTGACCTTGGGTCTCAAAGGGTGGGACTCAGGAGGCCTATTGAAGGGCTCAGCATGGTCACAAAGCAATATCCTACACCATCCTGGTAACTCACATCCCCTTTCCCCACCCCAGGCATGCAGTGCTTAAGAACAGGTCTCACCACTCCACAGTCATGGAACATAACTTCCTTAGGTTAATGGCTGGACTCCGTGATCCAGAAAAAGCCTTTTCCAACCCATTTTCCAGGCTAAAGTACATTAAACCACCATAAGAAAAACAAACAAAAAAAAAACCCACAAAAGGTTTCTTCTCAAAAATCAGTCTTCTGAAGATGAAAATAGAGTGGTTAAGCAGATGGAAGGAGCTGAGCCTGTAGCCCTGTGAGCCAGGGGTTGCTGGGCAGTGGGAACACACAGCAGGCTGCGGTGGCTGGGCAGCCTTCCCAGATGGCAGGGTAAGGAAACCCTTGCAGCTGGAGCAGGGCACCTGTCCTGCTTGGAAAGGACACTGCTCTGTGGGCCAGGGGGGCAGGAGAGACACCTGCCAGCCTGGATTTCATGCCCCAGGTACCAATGGCTCTCCTGCACAGGGCAGGCAGGAGAGGCAGGCACTGCATTACTTTTATTGGCAAATACGGTCCAGTTTTGGTAAGTGATAAAATCCTGGTTTTTCTTGTATTGACAGCATTACCTTAAATCATCTTCACACAGGTTTAAGTCAAACCTCTTTTCCCCATGTGGCACAGCACAGGGGTGGCTCTGGGTTTGCCCCTCTGCCTTGGTTTTATGATTGCTCAGCAGAGTCCCAGGGCTTGGCTTGATAACATTTGTGCTGGGACAGGTGTAGTGCAGGGCTGTGTGGGGCCCCCAGCCTACTCTTCCCAAGATCTCTGGAGATGAACAACGATGGTTTCCTCCTGAGCATGCTGGGCTCTGGGTGATCCCTGCCTCCCTCTGGGCCTGACTAGAAGCCACAGCTTTTTTATTGTAGACTGGCATTCACTTCTTCTGCCAGGGCCAGTGCCATGTGTTAATGTGGTAAGTTCCTGATGCTAGAAATGCCACTCTGGGACACTGAAGCACAGGAGACCATCCTTGTTAGAGAAAGGAATTTTTAAAAATTTATCATTTTTGAACGTCTTTCTTTTAGACTCTTGATACATTTAGACTCCTTTTCACACCCAAGGAGCAGTTGCATTTCAGTAATAAACCAAGCTTTGTATATAGTTTATATTTCAGCTGATTATAATTGCTCTGTGTTTGTGAGTCTTTTGAGATTAAACTTGCCATAGTAATGTAGGATGTAAATTCCCAGCATTAGCTGCAACTTCCTAGGCTCAGCAAAGTGACAGTGTATGAATGAATAAATCATAACTAGATTTCAGTGAATAATTCAGAGTCTAATTCATTTGGTGAAAAAAATCGTGTTTTTGTATTCACAGTACCTCTCGAGATGGCAGGTTTCTCATGGCTCCTCTATGCAAGCTGTTACCTGCTCAATCACTTTTTCCTTACTGGCTTGTAGATTGTCTACATCTCTGAAAACCCAATGTTTGACATTTGATTTGTGTTGCTGAGTAATCAGCAGTCATGGGATTATTTTTTAAAATTATTTTATTTTCATAGCTGTTTGGGAAATATTCTACCAGTCTAAAAGCTATTAATATACTCTGCTTTGGACTTCGCTGTGAAGCAAGAAGAGCCTTTTCAGTAAAGGAAAAAGCCTCATAAAAAGCCATTGCTCAGTAAGTGGCAGGATATAAAACAGGTCAGATGTTGCAAAAATAGCAGTCTCTTCCTCCACAGCCACAATTACTGGTTTTCCTTAAGAAAGGAAAAAAGTTAGTCTTGTCTGTAAGACAGATTAGGAAGGCCTATTTACATTTCTTTTTTCTCCATCACATCCAGAGGGAGTGATCTCAGACCAGCACCTTGTGAGATACCCTATCTCCTCCAAAGTCGTGTGGGATCTGCAGTGGAAGCAGGCTAGGATTTGACCCTTGAAGCCCATCAGCTTAAACATTTAAAGGGGAAAATATGACAGGAAAAGTGTGGAGCAGAGAGACAGAAAAATGGATATGAGCAAAATTAGCTGTAAAGCAGAGACTGAGGGGTCCAGCATGTGTTTGCCTCAGGGTAATTCAGGTGTAAATGATAAGGAAGAGGAGATGCCAAAGGCATCCAAAGGAAAACCCTATGGAGGAGTAACACCGACAAGAGCGCATGCAGTGCCCTGCTCCTGCCCATGTTCTCCTGCCTTCTCCTGGCAACCAGCCTGGGGAAATGTGGTAGATTCATCAGTCCTTCCTCTATTTATTTGTCTCTATCTCAGGAGTAAATGTTGATTGTATTTCCTGATTTCTTACAGCATCTCTGTTTCTGATCTCTCTTTCTTCTCTCCATGCCCACTCCCCAGCAGTGATGGCCCTCTCCCCAGGAGAGGTAAGTCTCTCTGGATAGTTCAGCTGCCAGGTAAATGCTGGGGCTCTGACACTGCCCAGCCCTGGTGCCTTGGGGCAGAGGGAGGTTTGGCACCAGGGCCTTCGAGCTCAGGCACATGCTCTGACCTCTGAAGCCAAGGGGATCCAAATTGTTCTGTGCTTCACATTGAGCTGGCAACAGGAAAGGGTCTCAGACAAGGTGCTGCAGTCCAGACAGGCACAAGCATTTGTCTAAGGTTGAGAATTCAGATTTGCCTTTGTGACACTATTGTTGATGACTATGTAGATTTATTACTCATTTTTCACCTTTCCTTTAGGATGAGAGACTGGAGCTGTGGCACAGCAAGGCTTGCAAATGTGATTGCCAAGGAGGCCCCAACTCGGTGTGGTCCAGCGGGACTAACGGCTTGGAGTGCATGCCAGGTACCAGAGGGACCCTGCAGCCTGCAGCTGTGCTTGTCTGGTGCCTTCAGCAGCTTCCCCTTTGCACCTGGCTCTGCAGAGCTGGCACGTTCCAAATCCAGCTGCTAGTGGGGCTGGGGGAGCTGAACCACTGTGAGGTGAGGGGACAACCCTGCACCATCAGGCAGAGGCAGCCCCCAGTCCTGGGCCTTTGGAGGTCACCGAGGCTGGCCCGTGCTGACCAGTGACAGTGGGCATTTGTCTTTCTCCCTCTGGAGCCCTCGGTGCTGGTGCTTCCAGAAGCTGGCTGGGGCAGCCACTGCCATGTGTAGGATTTGCTGTGAGAAACCTTTTGTACCATGTAGGCTCATTCTCCCTCGCTGCAGTTTAGCCTGTGAAATCTTCTTGACTCTCCAGGGATCAAGAAAAACAATTTATTCCTTCTTTGCAGCATGTTTTAAATGGGAAGGGAAGGGAAGGGAAGGGAAGGGAAGGGAAGGGAAGGGAAGGGAAGGGAAGGGAAGGGAAGGGAAGGGAAGGGAAGGGAAGGGAAGGGAAGGGAAGGGAAGGGAAGGGAAGGGAAGGGAAGGGAAGGGAAGGGAAGGGAAGGGAAAGGGAAGGAAGGGAAGGGAAGGGAAGGGAAGGGAAGGGAAGGGAAGGGAAGGGAAGGGAAGGGAAGGGAAGGGAAGGGAAGGGAAGGGAAGGGAAGGGAAGGGAAGGGAAGGAAGGGAAGGGAGGGAAGGGAAGGAAGGGAAGGGAAGGGAAGGGAAGGGAAGGGAAGGGAAGGGAAGGGAAGGGAAGGGAAGGGAAGGGAAGGGAAGGGAAGGGAAGGGAAGGGAAGGGAAGGGAAGGGAAGGGAAGGGAAGGGAAGGGAAGGGAAGGGAAGGTGGCAGGTTTGGTTGATCTGTTCATGGCCAAGGAACATATGGGCAAGGAGCTGAGCTGGGTTTCCTGGCCAAGCCAGGTGTGAGGGGGTTTTTCTCACATTAGCATTATGTAGCTGAGTAATGAAGGCATTGCCCTTGTTTTCCTGAATGAGGAACATTTCATCTGTAACTTCCAGCTGTCACTGTCCCCAGAGAGGGGGATTCCCCTTGCCCAGCCCAGCCCAGGAATGGTGTGGCCTGGCATTCCCTGCTGCCCAGGGACAGTTTGCAGAGCAGCCATGCAGAGCTGTCTCTGGCATGGCCAAAGGGAGCAGCCAGCCCTGCAAACGCTGCATGTCTCTGGCTTGGCAGTGACAGTGTTCAATGGTTCAGCTGCTTTGGCTGGGCAGGCACCAGGCATCTGTTTTGGCAGGTCCCTGTGCATGGCACAAACAGACTCACCGGAAGGTGACCTGCTAATTGCATTACAGTTGTGTGGTCGTGGATTAGTGTTGCTAAAAGTAAAGTTGGGTGGTGTTTGAGATAAGCCTGACAAATAGTAAACACACGGGCCACCCTCTTGCACAAGGGGAGCAAGGCTTTTAACATGGTGGAAAAGCATGATGTTTCCATGCCTGGAGGAAGGTGGGACAGTGGCCATATGTTTTCATGGGGAAAAACATGTTAATGAGGTTCCAACTCAGCAAGATATGTTAATGAGCTATTGATGCATGCAATATTGACCTGGTAGAGCTTGCTAATGAGACATCGACTGCATGGCTGCAGTGCTGGGGAGTTGCATATGGGAGACCACAGTCATGCTGGGCTCTGGGCACCCACTGATGCTCCCCACATGTTGATTGGTTTTGGCATGAGGCACGACAGTGGTTGTTCAGGCACTGATAAGGCAAGGGAACCTCTAACCCACAAGTGAACTGCACAGAGCTTTGCTTGCTCCTTTTTGCTGAGACCCATGGAACAGACTACGCTAAACTGGAGAAAGGGGCAGAATCACTTCAGGGGACTCCAGAGGCTCCACAGGCTGCAAAATCAGAAAATGCTGCCCATGATATAGATGTTTGCCTAGGCAGTCCCTATGTGACCCTTGAGTGCCTTCATTTTGTGTATCTTAATACACAATGATAACCTGATCACAGAAAAAAAGGATCATAACAAAAACTCTGCAGCTAGGTCGAGGTAGCATGCAGGTGCTCAACCTCACTGAAGTCTTGCCTTCCAGAGCCCTGTGTGATGACCCACCACAGAAAGTTTTAATGAGGAGTGAGTATTTATTTCTCCAATAAAACAGTGGTAGTCAAGTTGAATTTCTCACTATTGCAGAAGACAGTTGAGGGGGCAGGATTGTTACACTGAGGATCTGCAGTCAAACACTGAGATGGAAATCCCTGAGCCAGGGATGATCCCTCAGCAGGGCTGAGCATGACACCTCCCTGGCACCAGAGCACTTGCAAGTTTTCATCAGGCAAGGCCACCTCCAGATGCAAAGAAATGCAGATCTGAGGGTGCTTGTGGAGGGATGACAGAGCTGGCTCAGCAATTTTGCCATGCAAGTAGAGCCATAAATCAGACAGTCACTGGAGGGGCAGAAGGAGGTAAAGCCCAGCAAGAAAAGAAGTGCCCAGCATTACTCAAGGCAAAAAGCTGACAGCCTGGAGGCTGGATCCAGGTTGAGGCAACCAGTCAGGCTCTTCTTACACATGCTTACAAGAGGGAGATTCAAACTGCAACATCTGAATAAAATCTTTCCTCCCAAATGTTGCAGTCAGAACAAGTCTAGTAAGTCTGGGAGAGAAAGAAGAGCTAGAAATTAACACTAGTGAAGGTTAGAAATGAAGACTCTGTGGCTCCAGGGCAGGTTGTGGTCTAGGATAAGAGCATTCCCAAAATTCTAATGAGGGAGAAGAGAGAGCAATGAAGCCCCAGGAGAACACCTCCTGGGGTGGACACACAATATGAGTACAAACACACCAAGAAAACAGAGCCACTTCTGTCCCTTAAGTGTTTTTCCCTTGTTCTGCAGAGTGTCCCTACCACAAGCCCCTGGGCTTTGAGTCTGGTGCCGTCACCCCAGACCAGATCAGCTGCTCCAACCCTGAGCAGTACACGGGCTGGTACACCTCCTGGACAGCCAACAAGGCCCGCCTCAATGGCCAGGGCTTCGGGTGAGCTCAGAAATGCCCCCCTGAGGGGTCCTGGGGCTGTGGGGGCTGGGGAGCCCTGGCCCTGTTGGGGGGCAGGAGGCTCTGCCTGGGAGGGCACGGTGGAGGACAGAGCGGGGCTGGCGGTGTCCCCCCAGGTGTGCATGGCTCTCCAAGTACCAGGACACTGCACAGTGGCTGCAGATCGACCTGAAGGAGGTGAAGGTGATTTCGGGGATCCTCACCCAAGGGCGCTGTGACGCTGACGAGTGGATGACCAAGTACAGCGTGCAGTACCGCACCGATGAAAACCTCAACTGGGTGTACTACAAGGACCAGACTGGGAACAACCGGGTCAGTGACCTTTGCTCTTTGGCCACTGGTGGAAGGGTGGCATGCTCGGTGACAACAGGTCTCAGAGGAGGGTGCATCAAAAGGGGATCCTGTGGGAGCAGCAGGGGGTTCTCTGTGCTCACTCTGCATCAGGGAGCAGCACAGAGAGGGGCCATTCCCCCTGAGGTGAGAGTGTGTCATGCTGACCAGTGGGACCAAATACATTATTTGTGTTTTCTAATTATCCTACTGGAGTCCAGATTAAGCTCAGAGGCATTAACTGGCATTGCAGAGGAGGCAGCAACTCCATGATAAAACCATTTCTCAGTTGTGGCCACACAGCCCCAGCCATGCTTCAGCACTGCACAGGGATTTCTGTTATTGCCATGTCCAGGGATAGTGCATGATCGTGGTGCAGAAAAACCCCTCAGACAAAATCTGCAACTAGTTAAGTCATAACCCACCAAACCATTCTCATGCTGCACTTCTTACTGGTTGACTTGAAACAAAAAATTGCATTGGGGAGATATTACAGAGTTGCCTCTGATGTCTGTGCAGTCCAACTGGGCTGAAGGGGGGGATGCCACAGCTGCTGCCTCCCAGGTATCCTCAGTGCCCATCTATGGGAATGGCCCTGTCCTAGCATGGGAGGCTTTGCTGGCTTTGCTGAAGCTCCTGCAGCCCTGGGGCGATGCTGAGCTTTCCCAAAAAAACTGGTCATGGCAGCAGATGTGACATCCAGGCCAAGGAATAGGGAAAGGGCCCTCACATATATTTTTTCATCTATAATGGCTTGTGTAGGAGCCTGGCTCAGGAACTTCAAAGAGCCGAAGTCAATCATGCTTACTCCAAACATGAGTGCCATTAAACAAGAAGGCAAATGAGAAAGAATGGGATGAGAATGGGCTGAGATTTTCTGGCCTAACTGTAAAAAGTGCAGGACTGATGGGAGAAAATGGCCTGCTAAGAAAACTGAATCAATGTGACAAAAATTGTCTTCATATGGCTGTTTTTAAAGTCTTTTGTTTTGAGGGTGGAGGGGAAGGAGCCTCCACCTCCTCTGCTCTGCACAGGCACCCCAAATTCATAGGACAGGATTTCCAGTCCCTGAACCCCTCACCCACCCACCCACCTCTTCCTTTACAGGTTTTCTATGGCAACTCGGACCGCTCGTCCTCGGTGCAGAACCTGCTGCGGCCGCCCATCGTGGCGCGCTACATCCGCCTGATCCCGCTGGGCTGGCACGTGCGCATCGCCATCCGCATGGAGCTCCTCGAGTGCCTGGGCAAGTGCGGCTGAGCGCTGTGGCCGGGGGCTCGGGGGTGTCTGCCTGACCCTGCCCTGCCCTGCCCACCACCACTCCTGTGCTGTAAACACCCAGCCTGCACAGGGAAGGGCTGTCTTGAATAAAAGGTTACTTCACACCATGCCTGGTGGTGCAGCTGATGGGGGTTGTGGGACACACTGGGGAAGAGGAAGGTTTGGGCCACGGCGTGGATCCTGTGAGATGTGGTGCTTCTGGCCCTGGGTATTGGGCTGGGGTAATGATCCTCACAGTGTGCTGTGAACACTGGAATACATGCAGGTGAGGTCTACAGGCAGGGCTTGGATTCCCTTCAGGATGTATTGTTGTATGCCAGGACAGACATCTCACCTTCATCCCTGAGACGGGGCTGGGGCCTCATCTGGCCTATCCCTGGTACAAGGGCCCCCATCTGAATATCACACTCTCAAATCACCTCCTGTTTGCCTGTATCAGGAACCCTCTGGCCTGAGCTGCTGTGCCCAGTTTTGGGACAGACACCAGTGCCTTGAGGACCAGCTGGACAAACCCTCTCTGTATTCTCTCTGGTTTTGCACTGGCACATCTTGGGGACCCCAGCACCTTGCTCCATGTGGATGTTTGGGCACAGATACAAGGACTCACTCTTCTTAACTGTTTGATCTCCATGGCCCAGTCTCCAGTGGGTGTTTAGAACCCAAGGACTTTGGGGCATGTGGATGATGAACCCATCTTCCTGAGCTGACAGCCCAATTACCAAGGTTCACGTCCCTGCCTCAGCCCAACACAGCCTGGGTGGGACCTGCAGCCGCCACAGCTCACCTGAGGGAGGGTTGTGGGGAGCTCTAGAGTGACAGCTTTGGTTTCCCTTCCCACCACACACCTGCAGCTCAAACCTGGCAGGAACCAGAGGCCTTTTCCCTATTTTCCAACAATCTGTGCATCCATCTCAAAGACCCACAGCAACAGAACCTGAACTGTCTGAGGGAAGAGAGGAGAGGCATGAAGACAGGGACACTGAGGCAGCCTGTCTGCCTCTCCTGTCCTCTCCTTATCCCTATGGACAGAGAGGTGAATGCTCAGTGTGTAGGGCAGGAGTACAGATATGACTAAAAACAAATGAGATGACCAAAAACATGTGAAAAGCTTTTGGATAGCTGTGCAATTCATCACATTCATTTATGAGAGCAGCTATTTCTGCCTTGTTTTATTTACTGTATGTAGAGACAAATAATAGCTCTCAGGAAAATAAGCTCTTCTGGCAAGTCTGAAAGCTGCTCCACTAACCAAGAGTATGAAGTCTATAGAGATGTAAAAAAGACCAATTCCCATCTGCTGAGATGATTGCTATATACCAGTTCTCCTTTGCTTCCCTCCCTCCTCCTCATCCATGGATGGGATTTTTGCCTACCCACAAACTGGTCTAGGGACACATTTTCTCAGTAAGAAATCACTGTGTGGGTCCCTTAATGCTGAACAGCCAAGGCAAGCTCTGCTGAGAGGCTCCACTGAGCTCGAGGCACTTCCTCAGCAGCCAAGCTGTGGGAGCAGCATGGTGTAGCAGCCTCCCTGGAGGCACTGCACATCCAGCACCAGGGAGACAAGGGCTCCCCAGCAGCCATCACAGCTCTTGTCTTGCTAACACCAACGCTGAAAGCTGAAGCATTTCCAGGCCCTGGATGCAGTTGCCAACATGTTAACACAGAGCTCTCTCTGCCTGAAAAGCAGCACAGGCAGCTCCATGTCCTGATGGATGGTAAAGGGGGAAGGAGCCTTGGTGCTGATGTTTTCCTGCATGACTGAGGAGTGGAGGGGGGGCTGCGAGGGGCAGAAGGATGAACTGGGCACAAGTATTTGTATCACCCCAAAGCTTGACTTTGTAGTTAGTTTAAGTCTTATCTGTGACTGGCCTCTGACAAGCTCCTATACACAGTCCAGAGTTTTTAACTTGTCTGATTTTGGAAATGCACCCGATGGCAAAGGCCAGAAGCTCCTGTGGGATTTGGAAGAGCTGGCAGGCTTAATGCACAGCCTGAATGGATGGACCCCATACCATTATATACCAAGGCACCACTCTAAATTATATATCTTCACATGACTGATCCTTCAGAGAAGATATAATAAAACCTTGGAAGAAAAAAATATTTTCTAGGTAGAAAGGACCTGTGCTATCACTCTTCCAGCCTCCCATCTTCAGAGAAATCACTAGACCTTTTTCTAGATTGAAATGTATGACAATATATAAGATGGAACACAGTGCATTTCACAGTTCATTTGCCTCTTGCCTTGCCCTGTCCTTTCTCTGCACTTCACCTCTTCAGCTTGCGTGGGGAAGGGACTTGCAACTAAATGGCTCCTGCTAAAGCAGGAGTTTCTGTTTTGATCCTTGCTATGCAGCTCACTTGCTAATTGACCTCTAGAAATTCACTTAACCTCTGCCTCTTATATAAAGAGTGCTGAGAGGCTTAATTAATTAAGTGGTCCTAAAATGCTTTTAGAATTGCATTTGACTTCTGCATAAATTCAGCATGTTGGAGTAACAGTGTGACGGAGACCATCGTGAAAGTGAGACAGCACCAGCTGAAGTAGAATTACATAAATATAACAGCTTTTCCTCATAATCATAGAATCACAGAGTGGTTTGGGTTGGAAGGAACCTTAAATATCATTTAGCTCCTCTCTCCCTGACATGGGCAGGGGCATCTTCCACTAGACCAGGTTGCTCAGAGCCCCATCCAACCTGTTCTTGAACACCTCCAGAGATGGGGAGTCCACAGATTCTCTGGGCACTTGTCCCAGTGCCTCACAGCCTCATAGTAAAGAAGTTCTTCCTAATATCTAATCTAAACCTGCCCTCCTTTAGCTTAGAGCCAATCCCCCCCTCCTATAACTATGTGTGCTTGTGAAAGTCCCTCTCCTCATCTATTGCAGCCTCCTGTAGGTACTGGAAGGTGCTATAAGGTCTCACCAGGGCCTTCTCTTCCAGGCCCAAATCTCTAGCCTGTTGTCATAGGAGAGGTGTGCCAGCCCTGTGAACACATTAGTGATCCTCCTCCGGACATGCTCCAATAGGTTCCCATCTCTCTTGCACTGGGGACCCCAGACCTGGGCACAGCACTCCAGGTGGAATCTCACTAGAGCAGAGCAGATCAGATCAGATCAGATCAGATCAGATCAGATCAGATCAGATCAGAGCAGATCAGATCAGATCAGATCAGATCAGATCAGAGCAGAGCAGAGCAGAGCAGAGCAGAGCAGATCAGAGCAGAGCAGAGCAGAGGGAGAGAATCCCCTCCCTCACCCTGCTGCCCACAGGGCTTTCGATACAGCCCAGGATAAAATCGGCCTTCTGGGCTGGAGGTGCACTTGTTGTCTCATGCTGAACTTTTCATCCAACAGCAGCCCCTAGTCCTTCTCCTCAGGGGTGCTCTTCATCTGTTCCTCCTCCAGTCTGTATTTCTTGTGGATTTCAACCCACATGCAGGATCTTGCACTTGGCTTTGTTGACCTTCGTGGGGTTTGCACAGGCCCAGCTCCCAGGCCTGCTGAGCTCCCTCTGGGTGGGTTTCCTTCCCTCCAGCATGTCAACTGCACAAGAGGGGCTGGTGAGAGCACACTCAATCCCACTGACAAAGATGTGAAACAGTCCTGCAGAGATAGGGAAATGTATGGCTTTGCAACGGCATAAAACACAAGGGGTTGGAAATAGGAAGTAGGCCCAAGAATGGCTTTCAGCTTTATGACCTGGATTTTGAGGATGGGATGTGTAGAGAGAAGCAAGGGAACAATGGTGCTGAGAAGTTTGTACCCAGTCTAAGTTACCTGATCAGAGACTGCCTCAGGCCTCCAGACCAGCCACTTCATTTGTAAGTCAAGAGCCCCTTTACCTTAATGGACTGCAGGAAGAGGTAGAATTTATCCCTTCACTTCCATCCAGAGAAAAATGTCCACTCTGTCCTCCATCCCATGGGGGTTTAATACTGACTACACTGGGGATAGCACATCGAGGTGCTCAACTTCTTCAAGGAGATGGCCACTCCAGTTTCTGGGGCTCTTCAGGGAGTACAGAAAAGGGGTTACTAAACTAGATTGTTGGAAGAGTAAGAGCCAAGTAAGGTTTTAAGAGTTAAGCTAAGTCCCCAGAGCACTTGGCAACTCAAGGAAATGCATTTCAACCCCATTTCTGGATGGAAATACCAAAATGCTGGACTGCTTGTCCTGGTGGAAGTTGAAGCCATTAGCTCAGGCTGGAAGTTTCCCTCTTGAGGAGGTGATGGGCACAGCTCAGTGCAGCCACTGGCAGCAGCCTGGTCTCACCAAGGCTGTGGTTGCTGCACAACACGTCAGGCAGCTGTTTCAGAGGGATCTAACAGACTGCAAGTCCTGGCTTTCAAGTCTTGCTGGAGCTCAGAGGGAAAGAAGGGAGGCCCAGGAAAAGTGGTCCCTACTCCGTTTGTTTACAATTACCCCAAAAAATGAGAGACTAGCAGGGAAATATTTAAAGATTTTTTAAAGCTGCACACAGAAAAAAAAAACCCTCATAGCCTAGAAGTGTTTCAGTTTACATGAGACAATGATGAAATGTCATCATGACACTTCTGTGGCAAAGACTGTGGGCTGGAAACTTTCAGGGCCTTTTAATTTCTGGTAGTGCCTGCTAAGGGGCTTGGTGGGTTGGTATTCAAAAAAAGAGAACAGCAGACATTCTTGCCCTGAAAGGAGGAATCTGTCCTGCAATGAGACTAGAGGAATGGTGGGCAACAAGGTGCTTCAGAGACGTTGCCCTGTGGAAACATCCCATGGAAACATGAGGCTTGTGCACAGATACAAGTGGCCTCTCAGATGGGGAAGTCAGCCAGGACCTGGCAGTGACCCACTGGGCACAGGAGTCCTGGTTCTGGTCCATTCCACTCATGTGAGCCAAGCTAACATATGGAGAGGTGCTCTGGAAGAGATGCGTCAGGAATAACATCAACTGTTGAACAGTGCCAGGGTTCTAGTGCAAAATCTGCATTTTTATTAAAGACATATTTTGGAAGGCCCATTCAAAAATACATTGTGCTCAGTAAAAATTAACCATTTCCATGCTGATAATTAAGGTTACCACAGGATTTTTTTTCTCTTTTAGAATATTTACAGCAACAATAGAAATTGTACAGAAGTAAAGAATGGAATACATGCTCAAAAAAAATTTGGTAAGGTGTACCAACAACATGATACAAAGGGTTGTATACAAACACATTACAAATGGTTTATTAACTTGAATGAAGTCATCCTTAAATATTCAACACATTTTAAAATCAATTTGTATTCCAGGATTAAAAAGACCACAACATATCCCTTCCACAACAGAAAGCACGGTAGATTTAAAAGTTTGTGCGCTTTAGATTTCTAATAGCTGTTAAAAAACATCAGGGAATCTTATCCATAAATTTATAAGTTTTGAAAGCTGCCTCCTCAGTCTGTTAATCTGTACTGGCAGATAGTGAAAAAAAAAAATCCTAAATTTATTTTTTTTCTTTCTTCCAAATGTCATAAATTTAAAATTAAACATTCCACAGTGGACACCTAAGGAGTCCTGGAATTCCCTATCAGATTAACCAGATTTTTAAATGCCTGCATAGAATTTAAAAAAAAAAAAAAAAGGTTTCTGGGAAGATTTTAGCTTATTGGTTCATATAACCCAAATATAAACTTACTTCTTGCAATTAGTCAGATCCTTCAGTAGTACGAGTCTAAGATGTGCACTAAAAAAAAAAAAAAAAAAAGAAAAAAAGAAGGAAAAGGACAAGACAGTTCCCTATGCTTAAAGTTTTGCCTTGTAACTAAAGAGTTAAAAACTCTGCCACTGGATTTACATGTCTGAAGTTTACACCAAGAGGTTCATATCCTATAGGAAAATTGAACAGCAGCTTCCACCTTGTGCTATGGACACGCTTTACCTTTATGCTAATGGAAAGCTCTGACAGCAGCTACTTCACAACGCATTTCCACGCCTGTACAATTAAGATGCCACCTTGCATTTCTCAGAACTGATCCAGAGAAACAATGCCCTGTGAAAACAGAGACCTGGTGGAAGGAAAAGCCTGGTAGGCAGTGCGTATTGGTGGGGGCACAATGAGGTAAGGTATCTCACCCAATGAAATGGAAAATTAAAATGAAGGAAATCCTGAGCAAGTCTAAGGATAGCTGTTTGAGTAAAACAGCAAATAGGGTGGAGTAGTAGATAAGGCCTCTAACTCCCTGAAAATCAGCACAAGAGAAACAACAAAGAACAAGGCAACTGCAATATTTGAGAACCACAAGGGAAGGCCAAGGGAAGACTGCAAAGCAGTGCAAAGGATGGCACTGGGATTCTAGAGAGACAGCTCAGATGGCTTGGAGGTTTCAGAAGTATTTCAGATGAAGGCCCAACAATATTTTATTACATGGTTGCTAACAGTACCTAGAGGAAGAATCTTTTTAGATGTCTCTTCAAAATTTGGACTCAATAATAAGCTCAGAATAAACAAACTCAACCTCAACCACATTCTGCAAGAGAGAGGAGGTAGATTGACTTGCAGAGAAGACAAGAGATGTGTAGTCATTCTTAGGCTAAGACACAAATTCCATGTTCAGGCTCTTGGGCCACATTTCAAGAGTCACTCTTGCCCGGCTGCATATTTTGTTATGTTCTGAAAGAGCCTGAGAAGCAATCTGATTTGGTGGAATGAAAGCATCCAAACAAAGTAGGGCCAGTCCTCTCACAGTTCACATGCATCTTCCACAAACCTCAGCTTTTGCACCAAACAACTGGCGCACAGAAGGTCACAAATCTGTATCCAACCAGAACTCAGAACAAGTAAAATTCAGACCTAATCCATCAGATTTACCTATGCTGTCTCATGTGGTAGTTGTTAAGACACTCCACTGAGAGAACAGATGACCTAACACAGCTTTTTCTTACAATTGAAAGAGGATCTCCTATAAAATCTGCTTTGCTAATTTTAATGGAATTTGCTTTGTGATTGCAAAATGAGGAATCTTCTGTTTCAGTACAACATTCAGCACAGCACAAGCCTTCACTTGCCTGATGAGCCTGAGCATTGATGTACTGCTGCTGCTTGACCATTTGAAAAAGGTGCCAACATCTAGAACTTCCAAGTTTTGTTATATTTAAAGGGTTTACTCAAATCAATCCCTTTTAAAAAAAGGCCAGAAGTTAAATGGCTTTTTTCCTCATTCATTACAAACCCAGTTAAGGAATGGTTAAGATCATGATACCATTAGAAAGAGCTGTGTAGGGAAAGGCACCTGTTCTTTAAAAGTGTCTTGATTTGAAGGTTATTCAAAAATGGTTACAATAGGGCACATCACCTTTCCAACCATCTCCTGTGGCACTCCTATTTCAAATGGTGGCCAACTAACATGAACAACAGGCTAGATGCATTGTTGTTCATGTTCATTAATGGGGTAATATTGTGATATTACCCCATTAATGGATGTAGTATGCATGCTAGCTGAAATGGAAAAAGTAAGCATTCATTGCCACCCCACAATTTGCAGTATATCATATATGGCTATCCTTTTCACACTCTTTGTGTGACTGGGATGCAAATATTCTCCCAGCTCAACTCTGACAGTTATCAACACATACAGAATTAATTACATGCAAGTATTTTGAAGCAAGTCTCACTACCAAATCATTACAAGACAACAAAACAAAGAAACATGAATAAAAACCCCAGTACTTCTAGAGCACAGCTCCTCTTTAAAGTGGCTAGGTTTTGCCTTGGCTACCTAGGTCACAACAGTGCTTTCAGAGCTGTATAATCTGTACCCCCATAGGTTCCCTGTGTTCTTATAGGGAGATCTACAGAGTTGTTGAGAATTCATAGCTTTTTCTGGGTGAACCTAGGAATCTACTCAGCTAACACATCATCTTTTTGAAGAAAAAAAGAAAAGGCTGGTATATAGCTTTTTAAACAAGTGAGATTGATCTCCCAAGAGATCCAACTGCAATGACAAGGAAGGGGAAGAGCCTACCAGAGGCCACTGCTTCCTGAAGAGTCTCTCCAGCCTTGGTCCCAGAAACAAGTTGGTGTGGTAGAGAGAAAGGTGACCAGCCAAATGACAACCTGAGGATGCCTCACGCACTTGGAAATTTGAAGCTGCTTTAATATTGATCTACAAGAACAAGTGGCATTTGAGGAACATTTTAGGAGACAAATCTGGGATCATTGACTTCCTGCCAAGAACTCTGCCCAGTGCTCTCCTGCAACCTCTCAGAGGAGCAACAAAGCTTGGACTGTCATAAACTGAGCAAAAAGCGGAGAGAAGGGACTGCTCTCTGTGGCCAGGTCTGTTGAAAACAGATGTTGTTCTAGGTTAATACATTTACATTACAGTTTAAAACAACAGCTTAGACACACGATTTCAGTTAGGATGACCTTAAGGTGCTTTTTTTTTCAGTTATAAAGAGCTCAAGAGCTATAACTAAAACATATAGACAAGTTTAGGCAGCTTGAGTTCTGCAAAATGACTACAGTCAATTTCTGAAACGTAGTTTCTTTTTTATTCACATCATCAGTGATGCCATAAGGCAAAAGATTGCCAAAGAATAAAATACACTTTAACTAGGATCCTTTATACTAAATAAATCTATAGAGCATGTAGTACAGGACTCACAGATCAGTGCAAAGGAAAGCTCACACTTACAAAAGAATTTGTTCTGTAATTCTCTTCCTCTTTATTAAGTCAGAAAATCTCAGTCACTATAATAAGACTCCTTTGAAAATCTCGACAAAATTACACTTGCCATATTCTAAATATTGGGAAGCTAGACCAAGTTAAAAATACAGAATTCATCCCAGCACCAGCTGGCCGAGCTACTGGAACTTCTTTCCAACAGAAGAAAGAAAATACTACATACATTCAACACAATTTAGTATTCAACTGAAAGCTACTACAGTTTGTTGAATTCAAGAGGAAAATGCAGTATGAAGTAGAAACAAGTTTCTGTAAATATGGGCCACCAAATACTCAAACATTCCTTGGGTCACCTTTGAAGATTTGCTAACTACTTTAAACAGCTATATGTACAGTCAGGGATCACCCTGATTTAACTTAATGGGTACAGAGGAAAAAAAATCCTTGATGAACATTTTTCCTTGCTAGAAATTGTAACAACCTCATATAGCCCCTACTCATATAGTACCATCATCCCAGCATGAAGATCTTACCAGCAAGCTAAAAACCTTGCAGAGGCAAAAGGATACATATACACGAAGCACAAAAGAGTCTAGATTGAACATTCCCTGTGAGACTGAATGCGGAATCATCAAGGTTGGAAGAAACCTTTAGGATCATCCAGTCCAACCATCAAGCACCCCAGTCACCCCATAACCATATCCCCAAGTGCCACATCCAGATGCCTCTCAAACACTTCCAGAGTCGGTGACTGCACCGCATCCCTGGACAACTTATTCCAATGCCTGAACACTCTTTCAGTGATCTTTTTTTCCCTAATATCCAATTGGAACCTCTCCTGGTACAACAGAAGGTAATTTCCTCTCATCCTTTCACTTGAGACACGAGAGAAGAGGCTGATCCCCACCTGGCTACACCTTCCTTTCAGGTGGTTGTAGAGAGCAGTGAGGTCCCTCTGAGATTCCCTTTTCCAGATTAAACGCCCCCAGCTCCCTCAGCCACTCTCATAACACTTGTGCTCCAGGCCCTTCCCCAGCTCTGTTGCCATAAAAGAGACATTCAAACTGCACTGCTTAGAGCCCCACTCTCTCAGGCACTGCTTTTGTGAGGGATTTCAGTGGCATCAGCCCATTTCAAAGCAGGGCTTAAAGGGCTCATGTAGCTGTGACCAATGAATCTAACAGACTGCTAAAATAAGCTGCTAAACTCTGACAGTGACGACAGGTAAGTATCACAATATCTTTCCTGGATGCCCACTGAACTTAGAAAAAACTGAATAGCCTTTCCTGTCTATTGTATTTATATATGCTATATATATGATATATCAATACAGTGCATATATCATATATAGAGAGATATTATATATCATATCTAGCTATAGAAAAATCACATGCATATTTCTTGCAGGCAATTGACAAAGGAAGAATTCCTATTTTTTCATTTTTCAAATTTAGTAGACTTATTTTTAGTCCTGGACAAAACTGATATAACATCCTTCCACACTGTTCTTTCCGACAACAATTTTTACAGTGGTGGTGCCGAATTTGCTGTTGTTAGAACTTTGGTATGACTCAAGAGGTACTGAACAGCATGTCCAGTTTGCATTGTTATCCAAGTTGGAAGTTCAGCTTTTACTGCCTGGCTGCTTCTGTTAACTTCATCTATGGCTAAATCATTCAATTTACATTCAGGTTAATCTCTTTTTGGGAAAGACAGTGTATTTGCAAGTACAGGTGTCTTACAAAGACAGCATCTAGAAAATAAAGTATGCTGCAGAGTAATGAGGGAGTGGAAGCAATGTGTTTAAAAAGGAAAGATTGTATTGTTCTGACACTACAAGCCTGGCTCTCCTCTTATTGCACAAAGTTTAGACTGGCATAACTCTTTTGACTCCTACTGACTCACCTTTGATTTACTTTATTGGTAGCAACAGAGGAATCAGGGTGTGTATTTGCTACACTTGACATTCACCAAAGTAAAGGCAGTTTTAACTGTGTTGTACAGGAGACTGGAGCCCAAGATCTAGTATTTTGCTGAGACTGGTAGCTGAACTGGGTACGGGAATATTTGGATAGTAAGACCTAAGTAGAACTCATGTTGCATGGCAACCTTCTCCCTCAATATCCAAATATCATATTTGTAGCTTTAAATATATCCTGAAATATAATAAAAAGTGCAAGAGTAGTTTAAATTCTAATACAGTGTTTATCTTATTAGTTAATAGATTGCTAGAGATTTAAAATACACATATGCATAAAAGCTTATACCATGATCTGCAGTGCCATGCTATGCTTAAGTGTCAAAGTTTTGCATTTCACTTGCAATTCATGCTGTGTTTCTTTGGTTTTCACCCCTGCTATTAAGTGGAAGAGCACCTGCTTTTGCTTGTAGTAATGGGGCACTTTATCTCTTTAGAAGAAACAAAAATTTGGTACTGGGGCTCTGTGCTCTTGATGCAGATGCAGAAATCCCATTAATATTACTAGGAAAGCTAAGGACAGGGGAGAACATACCACATTTAGATTACTGTACAGTTCTGCAGTCTCTTACATTTAGCCAATACTTCCAACAAAACAGCCCATAATAAAGCTTGGAATTGAATTCTGTCTTTTGTTTGTTACCAATGACGCCTATAATACTGGGCTCTCATAGTCAAGCAAGATCCATACTGTTACAGTCACATTTCTATCCACATTCAGCTTCCTTTTATTAGAAGTATAATACTGCACTTTATATCACAAATGTATAAAAAATATGGCAGATAGTGTCATAACAATACTTTTCTTTTAAATGAGTATATTTAAAAAACAGACAGTTATTTTCCATTTATATATATATATTTATATATAGAATAAAATACTCCTGATGCAATATATAAATGTTACTGTTAGTTTTTTATAGAAACTACTGTAGCTGTTGCACTGCTTCACAATGTTTCAAACAGCTCAAAATAACTTTACATTATAACATAAAAGATATGATTATAACAGTACAATATTAGGTCATCATAAATAAATATTACAAATCCTATCAAATATGGAAATTTAAAAAACAAATTTAAGACATACAATTTAACTTTAAACCCTTAATAGGGATACACTTTTATCACATAAACCCCACTGTTTTAACTAGGCAGCAAAAAATGTAGTAAGGGCATAGGCCTAGACAATGTTTTCACCCTTATAAATGCCAATACATACCAGAAGTCTCCCAGCTTTCAGACAGAGATGTGCACTGAGCTGGAATGTAAATGAGAGAAAATGACAATGCATTTTTCTCCCTGACCGGCACACTCTGCCTGGCGTCCAGTGACATTTCTGATGACTGGTAATTCATAGTTCCACTCGTGCTCCTGTAAATCCCTGACTCTCCCGTGGTGCTGAACAGCACAGCTCCACACGTACATATTGCACACCTGTATAAAGCTGAAAATGAAGTCTTACCATCACCAGAAGCACCACCGCTCCCCTAGGCTGATCTCCACCCCCACTGGTCTGTTTGCTGGGTGCCATTACAAGGCTGTCTCTTTGAGATCGTTCAGGTTTGGCATGCGCGGCCGGTTCGTGCGGCCGTAGCTGTGCCCGTTCTGGCCGCTCTTGGCAGGCAGCTGGTCCGAGTAGGGGGGTCCGTCGCTCACGCTCCTGTTCACGGGGGACACGTGCCAGGTGGGCTCCAGCTGGCTCGGGATCTGCAGCGTCGGCCGGCTCTTCGCCTGCGGCTCTGGCCGCACGTTGCTGCTGCTGCTGCTGGAGCTTTGACTCATGGGATGGATTCGCACTTCAGGGAAAGAGGCTTTGGCTGGCTGGCTGGGTAAGGGCTGGAAGCGGGGCTCAGCAGCAACGGGATGGTTTGAAGAGAGGTGTAAGAGCTTCCGAAGAGATTTTAACGGCTGGCTCTGAAAGACACGCAGAAAAGCTCCATCCCACCAGACCTCCCATAAAAAAGCTGTCCTATCCTAAACTGAACATCTTAAACTTTATGGGACTCCTTCACTTTCAGTTCATATTTGTTTGATATATTTCATTCCAAGCTATGACTACACACCTGAGAAATGTCTTTTCATCACAGTCCAACCTATTAGCTACCTGAAAAGATGGAACCTTTTCTCCCTCAGAAAAAAATTGGTCCTGTCATTTATTTTATCCTTGTTTCCTTTGAAAATGCATAGACAATTGAATTAGCTGTCCATCTATCTGCTACTAACTTCAGAACCTCAGCCACATTTTATGAGGAACAGGTTTCAGAAATACAAGTTCTTAAAAACGTTGTGAACATAAACTAGGGGTTGGAGTGAGTCTTGAGTAACCATCTGCACTGAAACGAGGTCTGGCAGAACTCAGAAGTTACGTATTTTGTTTGCTGGCAGCTGGGTGATAGGCAGCTCCAGTCTCACACAGCCCCTTTCACTGGCGAGCAGGTTGAAGGTGAATGGTGATACAGGGTTACTGAAAATGGGAAGCAAGAACCTGGGGAAGCCTAACTTCACAAAGTGGTATGAAAGCAGTCTTGTTAAATTCCACAGCTCACAGAGCAACTTGTTTCTTCAAACACTGCAGCTGCAACAAACGCTCTTTTTCAGTTTCCAGTGTGACAACAATGGAGCATGGCACTGACGCTCCCTCCCAAACACTGAGCCGGTTTTAGAACCAGAGAAAAAAAGTTGCACTAATGCAGTGCTATGCTCCAAATATGTACCCTGCTGAAACTGCAGTCTGTGCCAGCCACACTGTAACTTGGTCTGGATGCTTTGGTGACCACATCAAGTATCAAACTCTGCTGAGCAGCAGCCAACCCTCAAGATTCACCATTCCTTACAGAGCTGACTTAAGGGCTTTTGTACAGCACTGCATTGCCACCATGGACGTGCACTGAAACACTGCTTGCCTATTATACAAAAACATAACCAATATTTCAAAGGGCTCAAAGACGGACACAGGACATTTAATCTCTCTTTTCCTTGTCATTTATGTCCCCATTTGAAAAAGATGATGCAGGACTGCAGGTACATCTAGTGAGCAAGGAATTAAAAAGTTGGGAAACAATGTCAAATGCAATTCTTCTATTCACCAGAGAAAAAGCTATTAAGATGTATCACTGATATTAATATATAGGGAATTGATAATGCCACTTACATGAGGCTGGATATCTGTCATCTTCTCAGGATGCCAATCCTTCTGTCTGCTGCTCTGGTGATTGGAAGAATGAATGGCTTTCTGTAATGCCAAGAGATCCTGACCTTCAGTATTAGGCATCTGCAACAAAATATTAAATACTGGTCTCCTAGTATTTTCTTAAGAATAGCTGTAAATAATTTCCCACAGTTAATTACAGAACACAAGTGAAGCCCATTACTGCAGCAGAATTGCAATGACCTCTCAATTATTCTCCCCACAGTAAGAGCAAGTGGCTGTGGACATCATGCAGATTTGCTCTACCCTTAGCCCTTAAAGCATTCACATGCTGTTAGTGTTATTTGCTGTAAGAAAGAGCAGTTAAACAAGGCATCAAAAATAAAATTAAAACCAAAATATTGTTGAGCCTCATCTTAATTTAAAAAGCATTCCATACTGCAGTTAAGACCATGGATCAGTTCTATAAATTTGCTCCAGAGTGAAGCAGACCAAAATCCCCCTAAACTGATCTCTTGACTGACATCACAAAACCAAGAGCTTTCTCCATTCCCATCTTTCTTCTCCTCCACAAATATCCCAAACTAAAGCAAAAATTAAGAAACAGTTGAAAATTTATGGCAGAAAGATAATTTAAAACTTACATGTAGCTTTTTATCTCATTTCAAGAATTCTAAGTAAAAAGAGGACAGTCAAAATGTAATCTTTTTTTAATGCAAGCTGTCTTTTATCATGAACAATTAGGACAAACAAAAATACAACAGACACATGAGCTAAAGTTCTTTACAGATAATCCATTGTTAGTATTTGATTTATTTAGATTTATATATGAAGGAGTCATTTGTATAAAATTATGTATTTACAATATAGTTATAAACCAAACCAGGTTAATTTTTTTCTTGAATGAAACATAATGAGACAGTTTAATTTTAAACATACACAATTTCACAACAATTTCCCTTCCTTAGTCTTACTTCCAAGGCTCATTCTCTCTGGGAACTATTTCACTATGTCAAATACTATCAAAAATTTTTTTAGGCACCATCTGTTTCAACAAAACTGCCAATTTTACTTAAATTTATTGAACTGGCCCAAGATACTTAACTGGCATGAAGAGGAAGGGATACCATGAAAATAAACCACATGCTGCTGTAGCCAGTAAAACAAATTTACTGGTGCATTTTACAGTGTTACTGTACTTAAAAATTAATACCATTGGTAGAGTGACTACAGGAAGTTTTTTCAAAGAAGAACTATGCTTTAAATTATTCTTTGAATTAAAAAGAGGAAAGAGGGATTTCTTGATGCTTGGATTCTCGCCGTTGGTTGAGTCTGTCTGCAATATAAGACACAAAAACTAAATGCATAATATTTCAATTCAAGAGATCTGCCCCTTACTAAATTAACTGGTTTTTTTTTTTGGTAATACAACAATACATGTTATCAAGCCTATAATTTGCTTTTGGAAAATACAATAATGATTGAAAAAAGCCTATGGAACAAATTCAAGGAACTCAATGCACAGAAAGCACGTAAAAAAAAAAGATCAGCACACCCATTCTTACATCCATGTTCATTAGGAATACAGAACATGTTTATTTCAAAGGCTTTTGGAAATACCTGGTAGCTCTTTTTGACTTTACTGAGCTTTGAATTAAATCCTGTAACTCTGGCAATCATTTGTATTTCTGATAATGACCTAAAGCAGTATGACATTTCTTATTTTTATATAAAGAAAATATTAAAGATCCACTAACAATAATAGTGGATAGTTACACTTGGGGAAAAAAACGCCTTCTATTTTTGACTTGCAATAAGAGCTAAGGCTCCAAGATTAATTATTTCAGTTCTGACATAAACATGCCATTATCAGCTTCACGTATAGCTGCAAGTACACTGGCTGGTTTATTTTAATTTATGGAGCACAACCAAAGAGCTTACCCATAGATGAATGAACAACTAACAGAACTATAAGGTACTAGAACTATAAATGGGTCTATTTCTCCCATGCTCAGGTGCAAACAAGCATAGGAGATATGTATGGTGCCTTGCAGTTTCCTGTCTATCAGAAGAAATCTTAATTAAGCATTAGAATTTATATATGACTAAATACAATGACAAGTGCACTACCAAAAGCATGGGCTTTCAAACAGCTTTCTCAGCTTCTAGATTCCATCCAAGTTAATGAAAATCAATAATTAGCATAGCTTATGTTCAGGAACTTTATGGAAGAATTTCCTGTTTCAAATTCAGTAAATTAAAAGGGAATGAAAGAACTGCTAAGAGAAATGCTCACCTGAAACTGCTTTTTCCAAAGCAGGTAATTTCTTCAGACCCATAGATTGAAATAAGTGCCAAAATCTGCAAAACTCAGGCTCCTCTGAAGATAGTGCCTACTGACACTTTGCACAACCCTCATGGATATCAAATTGTTTGGTGGCAAATGACATAAAACCGTGATTCTAATAATCCTCAAAACCTTTTGCTACATTACTAAAACACTTCAAACGATGAAAAGGAGAATGGATAAGAACAGCTCTGCAAAAACAATATTGCAAAGAATTCCCATAACAGGCAGTAACAATTGCTAACCCACGAGGTAGTGCACCTGGAGAACTCTAGGGAGAATAATTAATGGGAACAACCTGCAGGAAGAAGTGTCAGGAACTGGGATCAATTCTAGGCTGTTAGATATTTTGAGAATGATATTACTAAGATGTCTTGAATCCAATTTCAGGTATCTTTTACAATTCCTGTAATGATGATCACCAGCAAAATGAGACTTGCCAAAGGATATCAGAAGTAAATCATAGCTAGCTACTATGTACTTCCTAGCTCTGTAACAGTCCCCAGGTCTAATTTATTATTTCCTTCTGAAAGTCTGTGTTTGAGTAAATAACTAGAATTTCATACTTGTAGGACTCTACATGAATTGTAGGTCTCAGGAAAAAACCTTGGATGGTAACAAGCTGTCTATTAAGACTTTTAATAGGAACTCATAGAAAACATTTTAAAAGTAGTTGAAGAGCTAATATTACAGTGCTGTGAACAACTTTTACTACTAACACCAAATCTGGTACTGAATTGAAGGCAGTTATTTTATTTTGTGCTGGAAAATCCTAAAGACTGTCCCAGTGTTTGTCAGGTAGATGTCTTCAACTAAGAGATGAAGAAGAACAAAGACCAGTGTCTGAGCCAGACACTTGTACACACATCAGTGGTACAGTCTGTGCCTAGATACTGGCCTGGTAATCAGCTGTAAACAGAAATGGAAGGAGGTTTTTCTGGCTCTGGTTTGATCCAAAACTCAAGTTGATCTCAGCAAGTTTCTAGCTGAGGATGGAAGAGTTGTATCACTATATGATTTCACTAATTTATTAATCTTTCTGTGAGATTCCACCTCTAAGTAGCAATCACAGTTTTTTCCCTTCTCTCTCTTTCTCCTATTCCTCTCTACCCCTCTTTTTAAAAGTGAGAAGAAACAGGTGTAAGGACTTTACATAAATCTGCCTTAGCTTGTAATCAGTGATGGTTTTGGTACCTATAGATCAAGGAGCTTTTGATTTAGGTGTTTTGTAAAATGCCAGATTTTGAGAGGCAACAAAATCTTTCGCACAGTTTAATGTGGAGGGAATCAAGACACCATCTTTCAGCTGAGCTATTGGAGTGTTGTCTGCCACCATGTTTGCATGGCTGGAATCAGAGTAAAGTACAGCAACGAAAATTTAACACCTTTCCCCACCCCACCCCCCTTGAAAATGCATCACTGGAACCAATGGCCTTAGGTGTTATCCTTAACATGTGTCCATGTTATGTCACATGGACATTTTGGTATCAAGCAGTCCCAGAGCTGTAATGTAGACATTTAATTCAGTTGTTTAATACAGATGATCATATTTGAGCTGCATACAGGTATGAGGGTGAACAAGTTCAGAAGGAGAGGTGGATGCCACTACTGTAAATCCCACCCAGCAGGAAGGTAAGGTGCATTTCTGAGTGCTAGTTACACATATGCACATTTCCACACAGTTCAAAGAAATTTTAAAAAAACCCAAACAACAAAAAGCCTGATAATCACTCCTCTCTCCCAATTTTCAACAGATCAGCCCTCCACCAACTCTCAATCCTATCACTTCACACCTTGACAATAAATATTTTCATTAAGTCATTCCCCTTTGCCAGGAGTAAGCATGATTTACTCAATTCTGAGAATCTTCAAAACTATAACTGTGTTTACACTTACAGAAATATTACAATTTTAAATGTTTTACTGTTTCCAGAGCTGTCTTTAAGAATGAGATTATGTTTAGGTTCCTTCAGTTCTTAGGGATATCTTAATTATAAAAATTTGTGAAATGCTAGTATACCATTACTTTCTGATAAAATAAAGTCTTTTCTCCCTCCCAAAAACTTTATGAAAATGTAAAAATGTGTGAGACACCAAAGACTTATACTGAATAACAAAAGCCACAACCCATTCCCTTAACAAAACATAAAACAATTAAGAATGGTTAAGACACATCACTCTTATTCCAGTCATGGAATGCATCAAGAAGACAGAGGCTGCTACCAAGACACTTCCATGAAAAAGACTGGAAAGAATTCTCATTTGTTAAAGTCTCATTTTCTCTGGATGGGTGCCTGAAACTATTCAAGCTCAGGGGACACACAACAATGAAGTTACTATTCCTGGAATGGTATCACCATATCCTGAAAAAGAATTTGTTGCAACATCATCTTAAAACTTGCATCAAAACTGGCTCTCAAAGGGTCTGAACGAAAACGAAGGTGTAAGTTTGGATTTCTTCACTTTCTAGTCCTAGTAAGTGAAGAAATATTTGAAAAGGAAGAAAAATCAACCCTGAACAGAAGAGGAATTTGATTTTCATCTAGTGAGGAGAGAAAATAAAAGAAGTGTATACACATATAAAAATAAATAATGCAAAGGTACTGTACTAATCTAGCATACTAAAATGGTATAATTCAAAATGAATAAAATAATTCTTCTACTAGAAATGCTGCATACTTACATTTTGAGATTTCTTCTTTTTCTTTTTTATTGCCCTGAAAAAACCTTGTTTTTCTTTCTCCTTGAGCTGTTCTGAGTGACTGTTAAGGTTTTCAGGACTTTTCCTAAATATGAAATAAGGCATTGTAAGAGAAATTTTATTATGGTATTACTTTGCAAATTCTGTGCAGCACTGAGATCTGATGCCAAAGAATGTAAATTATTGATTAAAGTAAAAAGATACTTAAAGTTTTAGCATTCATTGGTTCCAGGGTTACTACACAAATACCAGCTAGAGTTATTACAAGGGATAGGAGGTACACAGTGTTAGGGTAAAATGATTAGTTTAAACCAATGAATAGTTTTATTTAGGGAAAAGGAAAGCATGCATGTGTTCTTTTAAGCCAGAATTTAATACTCAAATCAAAATACCACACACGAGGTCTTTTAGGAAAATGAAAAGCATATCTGAGAGAACATACAAATGGCGATGAGCTATCAAAGCACAGGTCCAGTTTATCCATTGCTTGCTGGAGAAGCAGGAGTTGCAAAGCTGGCCAGAGAGAACCACTTTCAACTGCACTTCCTGCCCCATGCTGACACGGCTCCAAATCTATCACCAGGAAAGCTGGGGATCTACTGTTGTCCACTTCAACTTAAAACCTTCCGTTAGTTTGCTATGCGGGAGACAGTGCTGGCAAAAGGAGGTGACCCAAAAATGGAACAGGTGACTTGCCTGAAGACTGAATTTCTCCCTTTTAACTCTTAACTTACATGTCAGAAGCGACTACAGCTGATAAATAACACGTTACTTTCAATATACACAGTATACCATGTATGTAAAGTACTTATACAGGGTAAAAGATGGTTTGCAAGGACAGTGGTGAGACATAACTGACTGCACTTCTAGTGTCCTTTAAAATAGCTTGAAAATTGAAAATGGTGCTGGAAAGCATCACAGAAATATTTTCAGAGATTTCAATCTCTTTAGTGCGTTAAAAAAAACACCCAAACCTCAAATATTTCATTTCCTTGATCATGACGCACAGCTACACATCCAGAAAGAAATTACAGAATAGTAGAAAATCTTGGCACTAACAGGCACAGATACTAGAAGAACAAGCAGGTGGATGATGTAGCCTAAGAAGTCATATAAGAAATAAGGTGCTGATTTTCACAATAACATCATTAACTGTCAGAACAAACTCCTTAGTGAAGTGCATTTCCCATCTTTGATATTTCAAATCAGGACCTTATACTCATCTGGGAGAAACACAGCCCACAGGTCTGCCTCTGGGCCTGGATCCCAGAGGATGGACAACATTTAACAGCAACTGACATACAGAAAGTCATACTGGGTCATTTAATAGTCCCTTTTCAGGTTTAAATTGCATGAAAACAATAAAGAAATTATTCCACTGTCTTGATGGAAAACCCAAAGCAAAGCCAGTGTTTTAAGGGCTCTGTATGACAAACAGGAGCAGCTTTTCTTGGAGCAACTGTAATGTAGCAACATTTAACTGTCTAATACAGTTGTCACTGGCTTCTAATTCTGGCTTTAAATGCTATGCTATCAGCTGGTGATTCAGCTGCTACTACATGCCAGGCTGACTTTTTTTTTTTATTTCTAAATAAATGTAAAAAATATAACTGGGATAGGAATCACTGGAGTCATCCTCCTTATTGATAAAACCATCTTCTGATAGGTGGTATCAGTTCTTCAGTTTCTACACAAAACCACCTCAAGCTTGAAATGTTACCGGGCTCTAAATATAAATGCATGCAGTGTTTAAATCCTGTAATAAAGTGCAACTGTTCATTAAGAGAATGGTCTTAGCAAAAAGATTCATAGGCAGAAAGTATGGTAGAAATTTTCCTAATTTAAATTTTTGAGAACTTGTATCTAGATGCAGAAATTACATTCAGGTGCATGACAATATATATTTAATGTGGACATTACAACACTACTACAGGTAAAAACTCTAGTTTAATGTAATTATTATACTTATAAAAGGTGTTTTAAATATACTGGATTGCTAAGGATTCCTGTTGCTGTCACATCTTTGTATTTGGTACTACTGTAAGTAGTGTGACAGGTGAAAGGCATTATTATACAAAGTCACTTAAAGCACCAAGGAGAAAACCAAAGAGTAAAGACTACTGATAGCTTTACATTCAGTGAACTCAGGAGTCTGACATAACACAGACAGCACACCTGCTTAATTATTTACTAAATGATTTTTACTTGATTTGTTAGAAAAGTTGGAGGAAAGCATGCACCCCAAGTATCCTGCTTGCACTCAGAAAGTCATATAAATGGGGCTAAGAATCTTCTGAGCCTTTCCCCAAAGGAGCTCCTGCGCATCCACAGCTGCAAGCATATCCCAAACCATAGTCTCAATGCAAATTATCAACCCAATAATTGCTGTCCACTGAGGAACCAGTGTCAGATCATAAGCAAGACCCCAGGAGGTTACTTTATCCTTTAAAATTTTTCAATGTCTTGCTATAGCTTTTCTATTACAAAGTCTATTCCAAAATGGAGATGCTATATTTTAACAGGTGAAGTTAATCTTCAGAGTGAAGCTTGGAACAATTTTTGCTATACTTTTAGACAGAGATTCACTCAAGCATGATTCTTTTCTTTGGCCCAGTGAACCTGGATGAGAAAACTGCTCTCCACAGCAGCTCAGCAGAGAGGAGAGAAATGAAATTCTGCACCATCATTTCCTCTTTATAGCTACAGTGACCAGAGAGAATTGGAAAATAAGGGGCTGAGAACTGCTCATTTTCAATTGCTGCTTACCCAAAAGCCAGTGGTTTTATACTGAATGGTTTATGTCATTAACTCCTATGACTCATATTGCAGTACAGTTGTCTGAAAAAGCATTGACCTTGAAAAGCAACTGCTTCAAAACACATGCTCATTATGTGAAGAGAGTGAACATATATAGCATTATAGCAGGAAGCTTCAACACCAGGATTTTGTACTGAGTAAAAATAGAGCAGAACATTTTGATCGATGATGAAACACTGGGATAATTTAGGCATCCCAAAAGATGATTTCCAGATAATGGACAGTACAGGAAAAAATTAGGATTATCAAAAAAATCTGTAGAGTCACACAACACTAAACTCTTACAACATACTGCAAGTATCTTGGCATTTTGCATAAAGCTTCAGCTCTTGAAAGCAAACATCCACCAGAGTCTTCTATGTACTGTCTATTTTAGTAACAAGTAGGAGTAGCCCTAGAGAAGAGCCCCTACTCAGAGAGCTCACTCTCAAGCAGAAACCAAAGGCAAAATGTGCTGTGCTTTGTTATTTTATATTTGTGTACCTTTTGCATGCTTAGGACATATAATGTAGAACACATTGGTTATTCTGGTCTGAAACACTGAAAAGGCTTAAGTACAAACAGAAATTCTGTGATTATCACTCTTATTTATTACCCCTAGTAGAAAAGGTATCCAGCTGCATGCAGGCGCAATGAGGTGTAGCAGCAAACATGCATGTGGCAAGCAAGCTGATGTGCTTTCACATTAACTAAAAAGAAAAAAATAGGAAGCATGTTGCATTCATGCTGCCATAGAGAGATTCATATTGCAGACAGCTCTTTTTGGGAGGCAATTCATCATGCTTGTTTTAATTATTCTTAAGCAACCCTAATCTCAGCAGGCAGCCTGCCTTGGAAACCCTCGTGTACTACTCCCTTTATGGATCCAAACACAATTAATGAGTAAGGTTTTTGTCTAATGAAGGAGTTACTGAAATAGAACTTTTCTTTGAAGATAAGTGACAAACACTAACTCTCCAAGTTACCTTTTAGTTTTAGTCAAAGTAAGACCCTTAAGGGGCAGTCACACAGTTACCATTCTGCAAAGGCAAGAAAATGTCAGAAACGAATGAAGCAATTCAAACAGTTCAAGATAAGAATCTCAATCCCATAAGCTGAAGCCCACAATAAAACATCATGGTTTAAAAGTCTGGCATTGAAAGCTTAAAATCAAAAGATCAAATCTGAACTCTGTTTGGAGCTGCTATTTTTTTTATTTTATCATGTGGAAAAGGAGGATTTATTAATTGGAATAAACCCCAGATTTATAATCTCATATGCAGAATACCATTCAGAATTTGCAATTTCCTGATTTTTTTTAGAAATTCCACTAAAGTAATGGAAAGTATTTATAATGTAGCAACAGTCATGCTGCACACACAGCTGAATATGCTCTAAACTAATTTGCTCAGATGCTTGGTAACCTTTTACTTTCAGGAATAGGAAATGTGACTATAATGTTACACTGACACTGACACAGCAATATAAAAGTCAGTCATGTCCTGTTTACAAAAAACTGTATTCTGGAACCTTGAAACTTGACAGTGGATAAAGTTTTAAGCCTTTTACTCTTGTAAGAATTAGATTTTTTTTCTTTTCTTGCATGACAGAGATTTTGTGTTTATATATATTATATACATATAAAAATAGTAATATTATGTGTATGGTTCCTTGTTTTTATTATTTTTGCAGAAATGTATGACTTATGCTAGAGAGGATATAAAAAGCTACTTGTCATAGCATGACTACATTTGTATGGACATAAAAGGTCTATAAAAAAATGCTTTCCAGAAGCCCCCAGATATCTTATAAGCAGCCAATGCAAACACTTCCAATATGATGTGAGATACACTACTGCATGTTGGAATTGATTCTAAAGAGATATTTAGAGCTATGATGGTGGAAAAGATAATTCAGGCCAATGTTCTGGCACACCGGCAGAATACAATTAAATATCTTGTCTATAACTACTGAATTTGCCCAGCTCAGGACAAAGCTTGTATGAGTAGAAGAGAATAAAACATTTATTCCTGTATCAATATAAAAATAAAAAAGAGCAAGTTCAAGGTCATTTACAGGAAATTAAACTCTAGCAAAGAAAAGAATTTCTAGAAGGATAAAAAATTTGCCTTTTTTCAAATCAAGTTGTCTGAAGTTCAGAAATGATCTAGTAATTTAAGAGTAAAATCTGATGACAAAAGTCAAGTTTATAATATCTTTATTTTTAAAGGCAGGACAGTGGGGACAGAGCAAAAAAATGCACACAAAGACAGGGAAACATCTGTGACAATTCAGTCTAGCAAACATTCACAGAATCTTTGACAGAAGAAAGGCAACACAGAGCAATAGTATGAGAAGCAATATTTTACAGTAGTGGCAAGTCCAGGTGGAATACATGTCACTCATAATTTGAGATGAATTGTCGTGTACCAGTTAGGTCTGTTATTCAAACATCAAATATTTACTTCATCATAAAATTGATGTAAGCAGAATCACATTCCATTAGAGCTTTGAACATTTTCATAAGCATTTACTCAACTTCTATACAGAAAATTAAGTAGAGGAACACAGACTCTTCACTACTCAGGAATTGGCTTAAGCAGCATTTATGGCACAGAACAATTTTGCAACATTAGACCATTGCCAGGACAACTTGAACAGAGTTAGCAGGTAGAGCTGGGCAGGAAACATTTCAGGAAAACAGGGAGTAGGAAAAGAAAATATAAAGGTAAGCATATGCCAAAATAGCAGTAACTTGGTGTTGCAGCTACTGCTATTTCTTCCACTTCACAAGAAGAAATGCTTATTCTTCTGTGGGTTCTTCTCTCAAAGGAGCTGTTCCACTTTGTGAAAATATTTGAGTACTTTGGAGCAAGGACTGAAATCTAACTGTCTCAAAGTTAATGAAGGGCCTTTTTCACAAGGTCATATTCAGCACCTCTGTGGTCCTTTCACTGTTTTAACAAGATGAAACAGCTTCAAGAGAATACATTGAGGGAACCAGACAATGTCCTCCAGAATAACCTCTAACTTCTGGTTCAGGGCATTCACTTGCTAGATCTAGGATCTTAGTTCAAGCCTCTGGTTTAAATAACAAAGACCCTGCACTCAAGTTCCTCACATTCTAAAGAATAATGCTGCCTCCAAATTATTTGTTATTTTGAGAGTATCTCTGGTTTTGACTAGCAATTCCATCCTGGAGGTGAAGAATCTTCACAATAAAAGGTTAGTGGTTATCAGCCACTTCCTTCAAAAAGTTTTGGTTTTGGTAATTTGACATTACAAACAAAAAAAGTACTTCATAAAAAATATTCCCAACCAGCTCTAATAACACAGGCTATTTTTTTCAGTTCAGAGTTAAAATAGCATTATATGTTTCTTTGCAGTCAAGACATTACATTGCCGAATGATATATAAAGCAAAACAAGATTCCAGCTGTTTTATGTCATATGCAAGATAGAAAGATCCAGGTAGGAAGGACAATGAAAAATGGTAAAAGGGTTCAAGAGCAGGAATAAATACCTTCTTTAGCCACACAAGCCACAACATAAGTACCACCGTTTTACATAAATGACCGCTTTCCTCAGCTAATTCCAGAAAATGGATGTAGGTGGAGCTACTGAAGGACAGGAAGCAGACTCTAGTGAATCAGAGCAGGTGAGAAGGGTTCTGGAGTAAACATCTTCTATTACTGACATAGGTATAACACCTGAACATAAGCTGAAATACCAAGTGTCCACCACCCACCACCCCCCTTTCTCTTTAAGCACATAATTCTCTGGTTATTTGTGTGAAAACACAGAAAGTCAACAAACCACTGAAACAGTTTAGATAGCATGACTTTATGCTCCTTTCAGAGAGAAGTGTTTCAGAGAGTGGTATAAAGCATAGCTGAACCATGCAAATGTATGCAGCCCATTCCTCTCATCAGTCCTGTGAGCACCATCTGCTTATTTTTATTCAATATTCTTTACTGTGATTTTAAAAAGCATAAGATTAAGAGTATTTTAGAGCCAAACAGCTCTAAGAGAAACAACTACTTCCCTTTGAGTCCTGCAAAGCTATGTATATGCTGTCATTTTATTAGCATAAATAAGGTGCTCTATGTTATATAATGGAGCCATGTGATGCTTTTAATCTTTTAAAATCAATATACACCATTAAGATGTTGTTTAATCCATTTTCCCATAGAATGTATTCATTTCCTTCTGTGTATAAACAAAGAGAGCAGCGGTACCCATTGTAGGGTGAAAATATTCTTCATTAATATAGTACTTTCTATATGGAAACATGCATTTTGATATTTTTTCCACCTGTCTAACAATTCATGCTTCTGGAATCCACAAATTTCTATATATACCACACACACAGGCACTTTGTACTATCTTTACCTAAAGACTAATAGCGGGAAAAAAATTGTGAAGGATTGGACAAAAGTATATTAACTTTAATGCATTCATGTTAAGGGTGCAGTGCAGGATTCCTTGCTGCTCAACAGGGGACAGAAAACATGCCATGCTATGCTGGTATAGCTGGAGAAAGCAACTAAGCACATGGACAATTGCAAATCTTGAGAAAAGCGTGAGGTTTTTGTCCCTCCTGTTAAAACCACGTTTTTTTCCTGCCATTCTCTACAGATGTGTGCACATTACAACTCACCAGGTGTCAAAGGTGGTTTGTCTCTTGGGGTGGTTTGTCACCGTGGTGCTGTCTGCTGGTAACACCGAGGCTCTGTTGGACACATTGTTTTCTATGTAGGTACTCTCTGGACGCGGAGATGGAACTGAACAGAGGAACAGCAAACAATGTACACTGAGCTCTGCCAAAAATCCCAGCCCCCACTTCTCTGCTCCCTCTTACAGGAACAGGAGAGCAAAGACAGGGTTGTGTTCTGTGTATGATTGAAAAGAAAGCTGACTTTTGTGATCCTTGCAGGGTAACATTGGTTGTAAAATGAGACCATCATCAGAATTTGTGTAAATTGTTATTATATTTGAGAACACTTCTATTGGTAGGGAGCTCTAAGTGTGACTGATATTCAAAAACAGGAAAGAGAATTAGAGGTTGGAATACGGTTAGTAAAGACATGAATACTACAGTTTACGCTCCATCTTCACTTTAGACCTTAAAAAAGTAACACCCATCTTGGAAAAAAAAAATTTGATTTTTGAAGAAACTAAAAGAAAATGCACTAAAAATTAAAACATCAAAATTAGATATTATGCATTTTTCAAACAGACATACTGTGCTTTTGAAAATAAACAACTATATACAGATCTAGAACATAAATTTATTAGAATTATGAATATCACAAGAAATACCTGCACTGGATTAAAGATTGACCAGACACTAGTTGGAACATTAATGCAGCATCACATTACACAATCTATCAAAATAGCATCTGTAAGGTTTTGCTGAAATTGTAGCACAAAAGTATATGCTAATAAATACTGTTCTAATACAAAGGTTAAATTTATATAAATAAGGATTTACCTTTTCACAGTAATTTGCATATACTGTTATCACCAGTTTTGCACACACTATTATCAAAGTACTATTTTAAATACAATATCATCTTCCCAAAGCAATCATTAAGTCCATCTAAAATATATTTGTTAGATAGATAAAGTTGAAGAGGAAAAGTCCTCGTTTTGGGAATAAGGAATTGAATAAATCCCAGATCTGCAGTTTCTTTAGCACATGATTTATGAAAGTCATTCTTCTTTGGAACTTTTGTTTCACTATATATAAAAAAGAAGGATAATTCACGCAAAATTTTAGGAGCTTTTTAGGGATTAATTAAAGCAATTCAGGATTGATTCTTAAGCATCCTCTGTTGCATTTGCAACACAAACACTCAAAAGCATTGCTCAAAACAGTACAAGCTTTAATTCTGCTCACAGGTCTTAATATTGCAGTGGGGCACTTGCAAGGATTGTCAGATTTCAACGTGTCTAAATCAGGTCATCAGCCAAGCGATCAAGCTGAAGAGGATCAGAGGGAGATTTGTGACTCTACTTAAGGTTATTAGGTGACTCATAAGCGAATTTCAGCTGATTGGGACTTCTTAAGGTTCAGGGGAGCCCCACAAGCCTCCTAACACTTGCAGGACAGTAATTAGCCTCTTACCATCTTTTTCAAAACAATTATCCAGGTTTAGCCATGAGGCAGCTGCTCAGAAAGCACCATCTTTTGTGTGCCATAACAGAACAGTATCTGTTTGTGTACATACACAGACCTCTTTTATTATTTATTCTGAACTGCAATTATCTAAGTGTGCTCTTGCTTGTAGGAAACCCCTATCTTTAATAAGTCTTAACAAAAGAAATGCCACAGGTTACAAGCCATTAAAGCTAGAGTTACACTTCCATGTCGCACAGTATCTGAAACAGATCAGTTAAGTATGTCTGTGTGCTATGAGTGCATAGGTATAGAGAATTTATAAGAATTGAAAATAAAAATTTAAAATATTAATTAAGTGCCCACTTTGGTAATATTAATTTTGTTCATTTTGCCCTGATAAATAATATTCTGCTTTACAAGGTACTGCAGTGGATGTGCTTTCCAATTAAAGTGAGCTATCATTTACAAATAAACATTAGGGTACCAATGCAGTTCCTGCCAACTCACCCTCTGAAAGCTGAGTAATGATTCTTGTTCCAATAAACCTTTGTAGCTGTTCATGTTAATTCTCTGTATCAATTTCTAGTACTTGATTTATATTCCATGCTAAAATTCTGGATTAAATTTGAAAGATCCACCATGAAATTACCTCTGTAAAAGCTGCCAACTCTTCTCGGAACAGGGTCATTATACAGAATTCTATTCTCCTTAGTAGATGCTCCATCTTCTGTGTGTGGATCATGATATGCTCCACCCTATGCAACAGAACAATAATCTATTTAAAATGCAAGACTGTAAACTGATTTTAAGTTTTTAACTAACATACATAAGCAAGAAAACTCCAAATTCACCATACAATTTTCCTTTCATATTATTAATAACTGCAAATATCAAATCACAGACAATGTAATCAATAATTACTTGGTTTTGCTGCTTGCTTGCTTCTTTCCAAAATGAAAAAAATGGTATTAACAAAATTTCACCTCTAAGTTGTAATTTTAAAGACATGAATCTGATTCAGGCCCTCAGAATTTCAACCTGAATGAAACACAACTGTAACATCTCTGGAGGAATCTTTTCCTGGAGGCTGGCTAAATTAATTTCTGATGGAATCTGGTCATTCTGCTACTGGCAAACATTAAAAAGCAGAGAGGAATGCATCTAATTTGAGATAATTGCAATACCAAAGCACTATCATTGCTTATCATCTCTTATCTCTTAATATCATTACCTAGAGGTACCAACAATCACAAAATCTACTGTATGCAAAATAATAGAAAGTCTCTGACTAAGAAATCTACAGACAAGGTTCTTCAGTCAGACAGGGTGGCTAAAAGCATATCATTACCTTTAATTTATTCTATTTTCCTGAAAACAGTACTGGAAGTACTTCAAGTAAAAGTTTAGGTGAGCCAGTGGAAACATACTTATGCACATAATTAGCCACCAAATATGACTTAACCCCACTCTTAAATGAATCAGAAACTACAATTTTTCCCTCAGCATGAACTGACCACATGAAATTTAATGCTCTCTCAAAGACTCCTTAGGAAACTTCTGAAACCCCTGGACTAACTGAAATCTAGAATGTCCAAGAAGAACAAAGGTTAAAAACCAAAGCCACAAAAAAGCCTAACCAAAAATAAAAACTGGGATTTCAATTCACTGCACAAGTGATTTGCAAAATCTTCTTTGCTTTTTGTGGATTAAGTTCTGGTCTCACTGTCACAGAGAAAACAAACCTTGAAACTGAGGCCAGAACTGCAGCTAAAACAATGCTTCAAATCCCAGCTGGATTCTTCTAAAATTTACCAGAGGCTGAAGCATTTGATTAAATTACTACTTGTATTAGATACCTCTTTTTTATCAGCAGTTAAATTTCAAACCTGAGACAGTAACAGCAACTTGTATTTGATCTTCTTCTGCTTAACCCTTTTTGTGTACATTTAATTTATATGTTAAAAAAAAAACCCTTAGAACAAAACTGTTGTGTTGAGACTTGAAAAGTCCTAAAACTAAGACTAGATGAGGTTTTTTCCCTTGATTTTTTTCTTAAATAAGATTTAAAGCTTGGCAAAAAAAAAGAATGTTTTTCTTTAAAAAACCTTGGTACAGCTAAAAAGAAAATCAATGAGAAACTAGAAACATGGAAGTGAGGAAACTTCACCAAAGATGAGCAGAGAAAAAAACCTAGGTGAACTAATCAGAAAAAATAAGCATGAAAACAGTAAAGAATCTATGAGAATACATATTAATAGTGAAATTTTTAGTTCTCTAAACTAAAAAACTCCTGAAGGGAGTGAAATTTTATGACTCCTAATGCATAATGTAGAAAAGGGGAGAAAAATGAGGATAGGAAGGAGCCAAAGAATGACTTCTTTGTGAAAATCCCTTCATGAGGTATAAGAAGATTGACAATTCGATTTGTTACTGAAAGCAGTATAAACAAATAAAAAACAGCTTTGTGAATTCACTGACTTAGCATTCATTTCAGAAAAGTCATTTTCCTTTCACACTTCTAATGGTTGAAATACAGATTTAAAAGCACTAAGTGAAGGCTGAAGTTTAAAAATACTGACCATAAGAGATAAAGTTCTTTATCTTGAATGAACAGACTTTGCAAAGCAAAGGAAAATCAACACAAACATAAGCATTAAAATACACACCGATTTTCCTAACTAAAATAAAAATCTGTCAACCCATTTTCAATGACAAAGAATGATCCAATAAAAGCAACTGGCCTCTAAATAATACAAAACAAAATTAAAATTACTTCCAATTACTATCTGCTGCATAATGCAGAAAATGAACTGAAGACTACAAGGCAGCGTGACCTTTTATTATCAAAAACTGAAACACTGATATTACTGCCCTTCCAAATAATGTCCTGAAGAATCAGTAACATTTAATTTGACTGATATGAGAGAGACAGAAAATACACAGGAAAAGTCTGTTTTTGAAATGGAGCTGCTGTAATCCCTTCTAGGTAGCTTTTTAAAAATTATTATTCCATTGCACTTCTATTTTGATATTTTCTCATGTTTGAATACACATAGTCTTGAATGGAGAAGATGTGCAATGGATGAAAAAACATATTATGTCTTTTTTTCTCTACTGGACTGAGGAGACAACCACTACCTGAAACTCATCTTTTTATGGTACTTGTAGATAGACCCCTATTAGGTCAGCTACACATATTTCTTGGATAAACTACTAAGTGGGCAGAGTATTTTAGTTTCTCATAGTAAATAATAATCTTTGGACCTTAAATATTGTTTGCAGGTCTTCTGACTTTCTTCAGTTTGTCAACAAATCTGAACTAGATGTTCTCTCCTTAGAAGTCAGTCTATCACAGGTGTAGACATAGTCAAACACTCATTTTTGTATTTGTCTCTGCACCATTTTGTTAATAGAGAAATTTAAAGCTCTGAGGACAAATACAGTCATGTTTACATATCTGATGTGTAAAACACGAGATAATTCAGAAGTGCTGTGTAACAAATGTAAATCAACTCTAGAACCAGCCTGTCCTCTACTCTTTAATTAATGCTCACAGAAAAAAACACAAACAGGTATCCACTGATAGTAACCACTGTGAGGAGTCAATTTACCAGTGGCCACTACAACATGAAATCTCTAGATTCCACCAGTTACTTATCATACGAATCTAAAGACATATTGCAAGCTTGGATATTTCTCTAATAAATTTGGGTATTTCCGCAATAATGTCCTGCTATACCTCAATGAAACAGTGGCTTAAAAAATTAACATTAGCATTCGTAACAGAAATACATATAGGAAAAGCTAAATAAAAACACCAATGAGAAAGATAATTAAGCAAAATGAGACAGTAAAAATGACATCAGACCATGCAACCAAGGACTAATAACAACGAATGAAATTTTAACTTTGGAGACAATTTTTCCATCCTCACATTTCAGTACCTTAAGATAATGGTATTCATGGCCCATTTTTTAAAAGTACCTTGAAATATTCAGCCCTCCTGAAAAAAAGCCCCCAACAACATCCCCATACCATACAAGACAAATAAATTAATAACTGCAAAGAAACAAACAGAAGACAGAAAGCAGGCCACTGCCCCCACGCGAGTTAAAAGGAGAAAGGTAAACCTTCAAATAAGAGGCAACATTTTGGACTAACCCTATTAGAATCTTCTGTACAGTCTTCTCGTGATGAGCCAACAGACCTTGTGAGTGACTTATGCTGCACCTGTGGAGATAACAGTTGCAGGCTGTTTGCTCTGGCTGCCATCCCTTGCCCTACGCTTAAGCCACCCTCTGAGCCCTTTGACCTCACTCTGTCCCGGCTCACATACATAGAGTGTCTATGAGGGCGCTGCTGTGAAGAAAAAGGACTGGTATAACCTAGACCATAGGAAAAAGATTCATGTGGAGCAGATACAGAGTGGGAATGGCTTCCATCCATGTGATCTGGCAGTTTTAGCTCCTCCATTGTTTTGGAGTGTCTGGTTGGTGGTCTTCGGGTGTCCAGGGTACCCTCGCTGCGGTTATTCCTCGCGGATGGACTGAGCATAGTTCTGTTATCGCTGTGCCGGGGAGCACTCGGACTGGTAGGAGAGTTCAAGTCCATACAGCTGGATGGAAAATACCTACTGGTGTTTGGTTCTGCAGCTTGGGCCCTGGCCTCAGAAAGGTTGCCCACGGATTTTGAGTCTGTCAGAACTCCATGGCTCTTGGACTTTGTCCGATAGGAGGGACTCTTAGAAGACTGCGGGATGGTGTCGATGTAGCTGTGGCGACTGTGCTTGTCGCCAGGCTGCAGAGTCCCAGTCTTGCTTTGAGTAGTTTCCATAAAGGAGTGCCGGTTCTGCTGAGATCTGGTGTTAGACTTCAGGTACTTTGTGCCTGAACCATCAGAACTTTTGGTGTCCACATTAAAATCAAACTCTGTTTTTCCCTTTGGTTCCTTTGGGCTGAGAAGATGTGGCATGTTATTATTGGCTATATCCTTGTTGCCAGATCCTGGTGTGTTGCTCGGTTTTTTTGCATGCATTGGACTAGGGGCAGGTCCAGGAAGGTTTCCATTTAAAAAGCTTTCATTTGCTGGAAGCCCCTCTTCTCTTGGCCCGCCAGCCCCTAGTGTCTGCAAATCCTTGCTGTTTGATCTGTGGTGTGACTGCAAAGCAGAACTTTTGCTGGCTTGATTTCTATATTAAAACGCATAAAGAAGCATTAATATATCAGATTACTTATTCATGTATTAATAACTTCAAAAAAGTACACCCATTTCAGTTACCATTTAAAAAATTTAACTGCAGTAAGATCAAACATTGCCAAGGCACCAGAAGCTTCACTAAAATAACATATTTTTAAGTGTTCATACATTGTTGTTTCTGGTTATAATATGATGGTAAACTCTGCTTTGGTTAATGATTTTGCTGACAAAAACCCTGAAGACATCAAATCTAATAATAGAAATTCCAACATATATTTGCACATTTATGCATGTGTGTACGATGTGAGTACATTGCTAAGTGAAGCATTACATTATAAAAATTAGCTGTATATCAATCGAAAAAATCTTAAATACACCTGGCATATCAAAGGAAGGTAGAACAATCAAGTATGTCAGCACTGTCAAAAAGCCCTGATACAATCAATGCTCCAGGCTATCTTGTGTATTCCTGGTTTGGAGGAGGAAGGGAGAGGAAAGGAGGAGAAAAGAAATTATTGTTCAGATGGAGTGAGCCTGAGCTAGCCCTGTAACACCAAACCCAAAACCAGGTCTACCACAGGAAGACAGCTTTTGTGGAACTTGGCACTATCCCAGTTTTAGGAACATTAACTCATTCTAAAGCTGCACCTGAAAGGATCTGCAACCAGGCTGACTTGGTGCAGAGCTACTTGGTTGTGTCCTTATCCTCTACTCTCCTTCCTAGCTTTTCTGGTTTGGGGACTACCGGACTGAGATATGAGTTGGTTCTGCAAACCCCGAGACTGATTTTTTTTTTTTGAGCAGGATTTATTATCTCAGGTTTTCTGGCATTAAACCAGTTCAGCTTCTGGATTTAGGCTGGCATTGCAATAGCCAAGACTGAACAGTGATGGAGCTGTGCTTGTTTGCTTTGATAGACCTAGGCATGCTATAATCAATTAAATTATTTCTGTAACAAATCTATGATGTAACTCAGATATATTACCAAGGGTTGAAGTGAGAGCTTGCTGTACCTTTGTTGATCTTTTTGTTAATTATAATTGAATAATGCTATCTGTTTTTATGCCTAGGATTTTTGTATTAACCACTTCAAGTGATCTCATAATCTATTTCATACAGTTCCTAAAACTTAAGCAATTTTAATGCCAGTTTAAAGTATTTTTTTGTTAACAGCCAGTATATTTTCCAAAATTTTAGAGATAGAAGAACCTAGCATTTTTACTAGGCAAGCCTTTTGGACAAGTTTCCAATGGGTGTAGGTCTTTCTTTCTGATGCCATATGTCCAACAGTAAAACTTCTACTTTAAGCTGTAAAGGCAGCTAAAACTTTTTGGTGTCTATCTTTGAAGAAGTATAGATTGTGAATGTCATCCCAAGTCTTAAAATAGAGGAGCAATTTTTTTAATCTCACAGGATAAGCTAAAGAAAAACATGGCCAAGATTAAAAGCCTGCATACAGAATATTAAAATATTCTGCATACTTCAGAGGGTGACCTTTATGAATGCATTTATCAGAGCAATAATATGAAGCTTTTTGTGCTGAAGTATTTCATCCAGCAGTAAACCAGGTTCATTGAGGTATGAAAATTAAGTGGTTTCTCTCAAGCTATGTGGGTCCAGCAAGGGAGTCACCGAGCAAACATATCCTGCTATGAGCCTGAGGTCAAATAGACTAGACAAAATCCACAACTGCAACTGCAGACAAAATTCTGTTCATCTCCCATTTGGAATGTGATCAATGCGCACAATTTTCAGGACATTTAGCTGCTACAAATCTGTGTGAACTTTAAGCTTTTAAATATCAAAATCTTGGACAGATTTGTACATATACAGCAGTGGTAGCATTCCAAAGAAAAGAGCATTCCTTTGGAATCTTGGGCATCTTCCAAGCCACAAAATTCCTATTGTTCAAGAAAAAGGCTAACATTTTTTTAAGGTGGATCAGCCAATTATTTTTCTTTGTCATACGCAGAAATGGCTTCAACATTGTCTCTTTTTTTTTATTTTTTTAGACACATGCTGTCTGAGGCAGAAAGTAAGCAAAAATTTCAGCTTGTGTAGCTGTAAATACTTTGTCTGCTTCCTTGATTCAGTGAGGCAACACAGAACAGCATACATATCTCAGTGTGCCTAAGCTGTCAAACAACCACTTTTCTTGTAGGTGATGCTGCATATGAGCAGAACAACTACTCACTCACTGGCAGAGCAAATGTCAGTGGTAACAGTGACAAGACTACATTTACCTGTTAGATAAAGTGTTGCTGTCTGCATGGTAAGGTTTTCTCTTAGCTGACCGTGAAGGTGAACTTCCACAGCGATCCAAGAGTCTTTGGGTTTGAAACGAAGGGTGGTTCAAACATTGTTCTGTCAAATATCTATCTGCTGGATCTAACTTCAGTAAGTTCTTTGAAAAACAAATCCCAAAGTTTAAATGTTAGTATTTGTATTTACAGTAGCAAAAAACCCCCCAGAAACCAAAACAAAAAACCAAAACCAAACCAAACTGAAACCAAAAAAAACCTACAACAAAATAAAGAACATTACTGGGTAATTTTTTAATCTCTAGTGTTTCTTTGATTAGATGTCACTGCTAGAATAATTTAATGATGCATTAAACTACATATGAAACAAAATAAACACATATGTGTTTATTTATATAACACCATAAACACATATGTGTTTATTTATATAACACCATATGTGTTATATGTATATAATTTTATGCACACATATGTGATAGTATGTTTTAAATACAAAGATATCTAAAACTTTAAAAATATGTTTTATATAATCTATACATGTTTTAAATATTTCTATTTTTAACATATTTTTCAGGATAAACCTTAGAACATTGTTTTGAATCAAAAATATTACATTTACCAGTAATAAAATGCTGCAATGAAACAGGCTTTACAAACAAACAAAGCAACTATATGGGAACATTCTTATGCAAGACCAAGCATTATTTTAACATTTAGAATTTTTAAAAAATACATAAATATAAGAATTCTGTTAGCTTACAGGGCTCAAGTCCACCCATATTTTCAAAGAATTCTCTAAATTGTTTACAATGCATTCAGAATAACACTTGCCTTGTAATTCTGTTAGATCAGTTGTGATTCTAAACAAAGACACTTCCTGACACGAAGAAAATATTTAATCACAAAACTTGAAAACAGGAGCTTGGGTATTTTGGGAAGTTTGAAAGGTTTCTTGCAGGAAAAGAGCAATACAGAGTTTACACTGGAATATTCAAACATGCATGACTGTTAGCAAGGTTAAAAGTTTGAATGGCTATTAAGTAAAAAACCAGCTATTTCTTAAGGGTTGTATATTTTTAAGAGAGATTAAATCAATGTGTGTCTATGCATACACAAGCTTAAACATACACACACACACACACACACACACACACACACACTACATTAACACTGTATTCAGCCACTCAACCGCAAACTGGGTTTCCCTTCACAGGATCCCTGCACTTCAGAATGGAAAATGCTCAGGAAACAAAGCAAGTGGCAAACCAAACTCCAATGCAGCTTGGTCATACAGCATGCAGCACCTTTCTTTCTCAAGTGACACACTGTACTGAATGATTAGCAACTTCTTTCTCCCTTATTTCTGGTGCTCATCACTACAGTGGCTCAAAAGGCTGGACAAACACGAGGAGGAGGCCACATGTGATTCCTATATTCCCCCTTAGAAGAGAGGATGTCCAGAGGCTTCTCACAAGTGCCTGTACACTACATTACACAGGCTGGATGACAAGTGAGGAGAACTGGAAGCCCATAGGTTATCGCAAGGCTGGGAATCTGTCTGGAATCACAGAGAACTAGTGGGACAGGGCTCATGGCTGAGGCATGATCACTGATGGGCACAACTGGTCTCAGAATGAAGGGGATGGAGAGGGAGAAGAGTAACACTCCATAAAATTGACTTCCTGGATTATATCCAATGTCATGGAACAAAAGGTTTATCCATGGACAATCTCTAGGTCAGGATTAGAAGGGAAAGCAACACTTGGTATGTTATGATGGGAGTTTGTTACAAACAATGCATTGAAGAGCATGAAAGTGATGAAGAGGATAACTCTCTATAACAAGAAAAAAAATGCCTCCTGGTCACAGACCCTCCTCCTCACAGCTGACTTCAGCTATCCTGACACCCAGCCTGTGTACATGTTCCAAGAGTCTTCTAGAATCAGTTGGCGGAAATTTCCTAGTGTGGATGCTGGAGAGGCAAATTAGCCAAGGAGGGGACTTCAGTTTACTCGAGCTGCTGCTCAACAATAGTAAAGTACTGGTGAGAAATCTGATCAAAGAAGACACTCTGAGCTGTAGCAACCATAGGATGATTACAGATTGAACTGAAAGAAGAGGTGGGAAGATAAAGATCAGAGATAACACCCAGGACTTCAGGAAAGCAAATTCCATTTTTAGAAGGAATTACCAGGTATAGTCTCCTGAAAAACTACCATAAGAGGAAAGATGTCCAGGACAGCCCTTGGTTTTTATGGAAAACTTATTTTGAGTTCAGGAACAAAGCATCTTACTGTGTAGAAGACCAAAATCTTTTTCATAGGTTCAGGTTAGCTAAACAGGGAATTTCCTAATAAACAAAAATACAAAACAGGAGTGGGTGAGAACCAGAGTGAAGGACAGGATACAAAGATGGGCTACAAAAGCAGAGTATTAGTACAAAGGTTAGGCCACTCTTCAGAAGGCTGAAGTCCAGCAAAGGCAAGTAAAGAAAACCAAGGGTAAAAAGAAAGGGTTCTGTAAGTATTCTCTTTAGCAAACAGCTCTGAGGAAATGCATGTCTGGTGCTGAATGGCAGAGACAATTGAATGGCAGATAATATAAAGGAGAGAGGCTCAAGGTCTTTTTTCCCAAGTCATAACATGCAAAACCAGTTCCTTACTCCCTAATGCTTGCAAATCAGCAAGACTTGTGAAGGAGAGCAGAGGACTGGAGCAACAACAAAGCAACAAGGTCAAATTGGTGCCTCATCATTAATGTAGTCCAGAAATGCTCTCTAAATAGATATATGTTAATAACTCCCTACTTCAGCTGGCATAAATTGAAGTGTGGGTTATTCAGTGATTTAGTTATCTGACCTGAGGTCCCTGGGAATGCAGATAATGAGGAGCACAACAAGTGTGGACATGTGTCAGACTGTCCCTTGTCTGCAGAAGAGACAGGCACACAACAAAGTATGTGCAGCATTTGCAACATGCAACTTAACCACAAGTCCCCTCTGTTCTCTCCTTGTAGGCGTCTGCACATTGTTTAACAAGGTTCCAATTCTTGAATTAAGAAATGCAGATCAAACACAAAATATCCCCTCTACAGAATTCCTGACCTTTCTCACCCTGTAGGCAGAAACATCAACAGAAAAGATGAAGAAATTAAATTATTTGGAAACCTGTGCTTCCCTAAAACTCAAGTGCTTCATTTCACAACTTTTCAACTTGTAAATCATATCAAAAAAACCTAAAAGACACTGAGATATTACATAAAATTTAGGATAAAATGAAAATAAACCCTCCCCCAGTTCATGTAACAATGGTCTTAAGACCGATCTTGAAATTTCCGCTCTGCAATATATGCTACCAGATCTTGAGCTACAGCTAACTATGAAATAAAGTTTATATGAATTAGAAAATAGAGGAGAAAGTATAATACCAAAACAAGTAATTATATGCACTGGAGTGTATCATATTGCAGACTCCTCGAAACCAAGATAAAAGCCATGCTGACTCTCTCCATAAGGCAAGGAGATCAAAGGGATTTGACTGGCTGTGTTGAAGAAGAGTAGAGCAAATTTGGTGGATTTCTGCTGCCTACAGCAATACTACTAAAAGCAAGTAAACACCCAAGTATTTCCCAAAGCATCCTTGCTTTCCAAGACAACTGGTGCAGAGAGGTTTGGGATCATACAATTCATTCAGAGTTGATTAGCCATATTCATGCCTCATGTGTGTCCCATATTGCCTTTAATTCTTTGGTGGTTCTATGATTATAAACCTAATTTTAGAAACTATGACTTCTTTCTCCAGCTCAATGGGGATGAAATGATGTGAGGGTTGTACTGCAGCTTACCATGGGAGTATTTTTATAGTCCAGTAGTAAAGGACAACAACATGTGTTCCATACCCAGGAACACAGCACAAATGCAAAGCACAACATTTTTGTGGGGAAGGAGCTTCTCCTGATCCCCCAAAAGAACTCTCAGGACTATAACCTACTTTGGCCATGTATAACTAGCTGACTTGTCCCAAAACAGTACTGAAGGGTAAACTAACATACACACCGTGTACAGGTGATAGCAAGCAGATTGAGAGTTTGGATAAAAACCCAGAACTCCTACAGGTCAGCTTTGTTTTTGACAATGTCCACATCCTCACACTTACCCAACAACAAATGAAAAACAACTCAGGTTAGCCCAATACTCTGTGGATGTATCTAAATATGATCACACTCTAGCAGTCAGTGCATGGATGTCAGTGTGAATGCACATCTCTGCAAAGGATGGTGATGATGCTTTATCTGAGCTACATATTCTTTATCCAATCAGTTAAAATTGAACAGACTCTCCTGGCATTTGCAAGGGATATTTTCCTGATTCCTAGGAAATACCAAGCCTTACTACAAACAATGGTGGAATCAAAATATCTCAAGAGGGAGTTCCCAAATTCCTTCTAAGATGCGTTATGTAAGAAAAAAGGTAAAAAAGTGACTTATATATTTTCTTACATATCACAGACAGAGAATAAAAGACATTTTCCTACCTTCATAAGATCAAGCAGTACACCGCTTAAAATTCCCAAATATCTTCTCTCTAAAGACTGTGGATGATTGACTGCTGGAAACTGTAAAAAATACACTGTAAATATACTGATCATGAAAACAAGGTAGCACATGAATACAATGTTTCAAAAAATGGAAACTAGTGAATCAAGACATGTAATTAATGGGAATCCTAAGCATTGAAAAATTTAGTGGTTTATGAAAACTATAAAATATTAGTGAAATAAATAACTCTAGATGTGTGGTAAGCATCTAGTCAACCAAAGAAAGTATTCTTGATTATTAGGGCAGCCAAGAAATCATTCTCAACTGAGAAATAATCAACCAAATCTTTTTTTGTGGCACTATGATTGACAGGAGGTTTAAAATAGATGCAGAACTAACATTAGTAACATATTTATTAAAAAAAAGGTTAAAAATAGCTCAGAGAGAATTTGAGAGTGCAAATACAGTACTACTCATTAATAATATAAAACATTAAACTAAACATTACTAAATAATACAAAACATTAACAAAATACTAAACATTAATGTACAATTCTCAAGTATTTTTAGTGAGAAAAGGCAAAAGCTCAAGGATTTGAGTTTCAGGGTTACTGCTGGGTCATGCTGCTGGCAACACCATGAGAAGCAGTGCACACTGCTGGGGGCATCCATTAGTTGTACTAGTATTACTTTTCGTAAATTACATCATGTGAACTTTGAAGAACATTAATTTGAATGCTTTTATTCCTAAATAGTCTCTGTATTTTTCTTTTGACTTTGCTTTATTTTGAAGTGGTTTTCTAATAATTGAGAATTTTTTAAAGTCCAAGTCTGCTATATTGATCTCAAACAGTAGCATAGGTAAAACAAGTCTTCCACACTTCCTCCAATTTTAACATAAACTAAATTGTAAAATGTTCATGTCTTCCTGTGGAGTGACAATCATAAAGAAGCTTTTATATCTAGAATGATCAGGGAAACAGGAAAATGTGCCAAAGCCAAGCAAAGCACCAGTGGCTTGTCACAGTAATTGTTCACATTCTTCATGTAACTTATTGGTAGAACAAATATTTGTAGCCCTACATTGCCACTCACACTTTTCTGTAAAGTCATGAGCCTATTGGTGGCTTCTGATCCCATATTATTTTACTTCCTTATGTCTTCAACATATCCTGGACGTTTTCCTCCTCAAAAGAATTGAAGAGAGGTCACTGAATACTCCCTAAACCTCAGGAATGAGGAAAACTGTGTTATATACATATATATGGAGGATATGAGTAGAAAGAAAAGACAAGTTTGCAAATCTGCATTTGGATCCATGCTGGAATATTTGAAGAGAATTTTTTTAATCCTGTTTTACAAAATGGCAGTATTCACTTAAGGTAATGTAGAAATTCACAAAGTCTAAGCATATAGACAAAAAATTTTACATCATGGGCTATTTCTATCATGAGAACATCCAGCACCAAATCCAGCTCACAAGTAATAGTTGGCTTGATCACAGCATACCTACTATCTGCTCTGCAACAGAAAATCTTTCACTATTAAGCACTACATTCAGAAAATTAAGCTACATTCAGAAGAAATGTACTTTTAAGGCTGTCTTATAGCACAGGATAATTTTTTCCCACGAATTAACTAATGCTTATAATATTTCAAACAAATATTTTTTGTAGTTTTTTCGATGTTTAAGCCATTATTCAGACTTTGCTTCAATTTATAGAAAAATCTATATTCTAGAAAATACTCTCTATGAGGAGCCATATGGCCCTGTCCACATCAGCAGCATCCTGACTTTACAGATGGGACTAAGAAGGCAGGAACATATCTGAGGCCAAGCACTAAACCACTGATCTGGGATGAGAACAGAGACTCATAACTCTGAACCTTGTGCTAATCACATTAGGTCTGTGCTGTCTTCTTGAATTATTGTATTTTAAAGCTACAAAACAAAGATACTTCATCTTAAGACATCACAGAGCATTTATCCAAACAAGATTACACTGCACAATAAGAAAAGCTGTAAAATGATGTTAAAGAGGCAGTAATTTATTCTGCTTACAATTTTTAAAGCATTGTTTTCCTGAGAAGGGGCTATAAATTTCTCATAGAAAAACACCATCCAACCCACTGTTTTAAACAGGATGAAATACAAACAGGACCTTGCAGGAAATGCTTGTCTAATAATTTTTTTAAACCCTCCACTCTTGAGTGTGAGAGTGTACAAACTTCAACAAAATCTCTTCAGAATTAGTTATTCTTATACCTAAAATAAATACCCTAACACCTTAAGCTAACTTTTTTCTTATCACTGTTAGCTAAAACAAATTTGTGGTAACTTTGAACATGCTTTAACAGAGCTAGGTCCCCATTCCTTCCCTTTCACATTCTCATGTTTTCTCTTTGTCAGAGTAAAACTCAGATCTTGAGTCTTTAGCACAGATCAGGTCTCCTAAAACCTTCATACATACCTTTATAGGATTTACACTACTGATTTCAGAATATTATCAAGATCATAAACTCACCTTTCCAAGCAACATTCATCAATAAAGAAAGGACAACCAAAACTGAATTACAAGGAAAAATGAGTACAGTCACTGACCAGGTACTGTTAAAAGTAACAGGGCAAATACTTATTTATTGATTCTGGTATTTTGCCATATTGCATATCCCAGCTTGGGTAGATCTGCACGCAAGTGTCATCAACATGTTTTATGAAAAATCCTTTCCTTAGGATTTTTTCCTCCTGAGAAGCTGAGAGGCCTCAAAAACAAACTGTAAACAATTCTTATCTGCTACTGCAGAATGCAACAAGTAGATCTGTGATTATTAGTCTCATTTAGTTGTTTCTAATTAATAACCAATCACAGTCCAGCTGTCCAGACTGTCTCAGAGACAAATCTTTGTTATTCATTCCTTTTCTATTCTTAGCTAAGCCTTCTGATGAAATAATTTCTTCTATTCTTTTATTATAGTTTTAATATAATATATATCATAAAATAATAAATCAAACCTTCTGAAACATAGAGTCAACTTTCTCGTCTCTTCCCTCCTCCTGAGACCCCTGCGAACACCGTCACACAAGTGAGTCTCTGCCATTATATTATATTGGCAAATCCTTGAAGAGAACAATGCAGTGGGTAGCAAGAGCTTTTTTACTCAAGAGACTTTCATAAACTCCTCAGGAATATAAGTCAAAAGGCAGAAAGCTCTTCTGCCATGGTATTAGCATCTGCAGCTTAGATTTTCCCAACAAACTAGCTTGTAGAAAGCAGTCCTGAATTTTACACAACCTGACTTTATAGAACCTTGCCACTAAACTTTCCAGGGCAAACCCAGTAGGTTAAACCCAATGTTACATTGGGTATAAGAGGTAAATTGCATGCCAAAAATATCAAAGAAATGAAAGAAAATCTTTAAACAACTTTTAACAGGAAAACAAATGTACTTACAATACTCGCTTCTGGTGTAATCTGACTTTTACTTTGACTTATGAATGCTTTATAATGTTTATATCCTATACTTACCCAGAAACGTAGGCAGAAGATAACGCACAATGTAAATGTAAAGAACCTTTGCAGCACTTCACACAAGTAAATAAGAAAAATGAGAAAAAAGAACAAAGCTTTCCCTTACCCGCAAGCCATGGAAGCGTGGGTTGCTGTAGAAGAGCTTCATCTGCTCGGCTGGCAGTGGGCCCAGCACCTTCTGAATGGTGAAGAGCTGGTCAATCTCACTCTCGCCAGGGAACAGGGGCTGCCCGTCGCTCAGCTCCCCCAGGATGCAGCCTACAGACCACATATCCACAGCCTTGCCATAAGGGGCTCTGCCAAGCGAAAAGAAAATGTTTGTCACCCACTGCCACTGCCTTCTTACTGAGCTGCTTCCATTTATTGGCCATATTTCCCATAGCACACTTCCTCACAACACAGAAAAACAAACTTCGCTATTAAGCAAACTACCTCAAAAACCAAGCCCTCTGTTTCTGCCCTAGATTTCCTGATGTACCCATCACTGCTTGAAAAGGCAGGAGATGGATTCTCAAGCACCTCCAGGGACCTTGTTCTTTTTGAAAAATCTTACAGACAAGAATAATCTTTTTGACTACAAAGCATTCTTCACTCACAGCTAAACTACCACTAACTTCCCTTCTCTCTAGAGCTCATGCCTGCACTCTGTTCCTGGACTACATCTCTTGTTTGATTGTGCTTAATAGGTGGATGTGCATACTGGGTCTGGCCACTGGGAGAACAGAATTATAAGAAATCTATATTTCAGCATTTATACACAAAAATTTTAGTTAGCAAGAAAACAGAGTTCTCCTGAAAGCTCTTGTATAGAAAAAACAAGTGAGGAAGCAATGAAAGCATCATAAAGTAATTCCTGTTTGGGAGCAAAGCCACAGGCTGGGGTCTGGGGAGAGCTCTTTTTTATACACCCAAATTTTTGCTTGTTGAATTTGTAAAAAAATCGTAAGCACCTATATTTCCAAATATCTTCAAATGTTTAGATTTTGAACAAAATTACTGGAGAATGCTTTTCATGTCAGAAGAAGGCATATAAAACAAAAAAAGACTGGAACAAAGACTGAACTGAAAACATATTTCACTGAGTCTCTTCTTTTTGAAACTTGTAATCCAGTAACTCAAACTCTGTTTCATGAGATTTAAGTTACAGCTGGCTTGCCTTTTTCTGGAATAAGACAGCACCAAGAGTTGCAGGTGACAAATCCTATCCTAAATCTGTGTCCTTCACTCCTTCCTTATATTGCTGATTAATGATGTTTAGAGAAAGAACATACTCAAACTAAAAAAAAAAAAAAAAAAAAAAAATAGTTTGACTCTTCCCCATTGATTACTCATGATTATTTACTTCACTTGTGGGGAGGACATTTGGCCAGAAGACCCTTTAGGTGAAGGTGAGAAAGCACTACTAGCTGGACAATAACGCAAGTGAAACTGCTGCAGGACTCTATGGCAGCTGGGAAAGCTGAAGTAAGGCACCAAAACTTCAAGAAACACTCACTTGCCTTAGAGAATGTGCCATGAGACACTGCTGTCCTCTCACAACAATCATCCCAAAACCAAAAGTTTGCCCTACTGGAAGAGACCACTGACAAAGAACCACCAGAGGCAAAGCCATGTACCATTCCCCAAATACCACTATTACTCAGTGGGGTTCATCATTGGCTTGGGGTTCATAATCCTACACTGTGGCTCCCTGTGCATTTGCTGAGACTCAGTGTTTGACCCTTCTAGGGTGCTGCTAGTCCAACCCACCCATTACATCAGAATGACTTAAAGTAAGGCCTAGTTTTCCTTCTCAGTGCACAAGGCAACACAGGCAAGAATGGACTCCAAAGCCAAGGCTCTGCAGGCAAAACAGTGAGAGTACAGGTAAAAATCTTCCCCTTTCATTATGACAAAAACCCAAATACATCTTTGTTTGCAACTCCTTTAATACAAAGTTTTCCCCACTAAAATGTGAAATGGGGAAAAGGTTGCTGTAGACTGGGGTACTGTAGAACAAGCTAGGGTTCCAACTGAGGGATGGGTTAAAACTCCTTTGAGGCACGGACCATTACCTTTCCTTGCTCTTAAGAATAAAGGAAGCTGAACTACAGTTAAGAACTTTTCACTATTTGCTCTGTAATCAAACAGAAACAAATCAGAAAATGGTCATTTCTTAAGGCAGCACAAACTGCAATGTTGTTGTTTGAAAAGGTGAACTCAGGACTTTTTTTCTGCTGATTGTCAGGATCAGTCTAGTCAGATCACAGCAGACAAAAAAATGCAAGAGTGACATGGCTGACAAATGAAAATAACACCTACAGCACAGACAGACCCCTCAGAAGCACTACAGTTTATGCCTGAACATATTAGATTCTCCAAACATGTTTTCATCTAGTAATTTAGCATGCTTTAAAATCTACTGGCTTTTAGCAATATTTAGTCATCAAAGGGTACAGAGTACTCCACTAACAGTAGCTACCTGAGGCTCTCCAAAATGAGTAGATTTTAGTTCTGTGAATAATTACGGAGCAATTTCTTTCGTCTCCTGAAATTTAAGTCTTGAATGTTATCACTAAACAAAAACCTCTCTGGGACACATTTTCAAAATTCAAAAAAGTAAAACTGTATTTGTTAAATTGAATGTAGTTAATAAACCTATGAAGACTTTTGAATACTAGATGCTTATAAAAATTTGGTAAATGTAAGGAAAGGGGGAATAGGAAAGTGAATGCCTGGGAAATAGAACAGGATTGCCAAGAAACAGGCATCACTTTGCCAGAAAAACTTGGCTTTAAGAGCATATACCAGCACAATTGAAACATTAAATACACAATTCCCCTCCCTTTCTCTACGAGCTAATCAAACAGATTTAGTCAACTACAAGCAGACATAATTCCTGCTAAATTTCCTCTGCCAACAAAACAGTTTCAGAAAATGCAGGTCAGACTAATACTATGTCTGTCAAGCTTTTCATGTCTTTCCTCCTAAATCCTCATTACTACTAGAGACAGAAAAAAATGGTTTGTATCTAAAAAGGTCAAAATTTATGCTATTTTTCCAAGTCTTTTATTTATACTTATAAATGTACATACACACTTCTCTGGAAGCCTTACTGTTTTCTCCAAAACATAAAAAATTGAGCTTAGAGGTTTTTAATAGCAACTTTAAGATACTATTAAGCACGTAAGAAAACAACTGCCAACAAATTTGATTAAGATTAGCACAGGTCTGGGAACACTGGGATGACTTTACTGACAGAATAATTATTAGTAATTATTTACCTTTTCAAAAAATATCTAGCTCAGTGTTAATCAAATGCTTCAACAAAGCCTTGTTTCCCAGGAGCACTTAACATCATGCTTAAAGACTCTTAGGAATGACCAGAAATATTTTGATTAATCCTGTGGCTAACAGTTCCTTATTTTAAGAATATGTATATATAAATACACATGCACTGTATATTGGAATTGTATTCTAGGAGAGCGTTCACATAGTTTAGCTTAATGCTCTGTTTAACTTGAATGTAATGGGAAGATCACACATCACAGGTCTCCCTTTTTTTTCCCCCTCTTCCTTTGCCCTTGAATTTGTTCATTTGGTATCTCATGAATTCGTTTATTTGGTATGTCATGAATTTGTTCATTTAGTATCTCAAAATCTGTTTTACCTTCTGAGGTAGTAAAATGCTCATTTTATGGATGAATAAAGGAGCAATAGTCAATTTTCTGGCTGAGGCCACTCATGTAACTAATACTTTTGCAATCAATGCAATGCTAACGTAACAGCACTTTATTAAAATGATTTATACAGCCTCCTTCAATAAATTCTTCCTAACTAGTAAAAATCTAGCACCTTCCTTTTGAGTGACTTCAGCAGTGCTGGCAAAGGGTAACTACAAATGAAAATCAAAACACAGAATCATAGAAAGTTTTAGGTTGGAAGGGACCTTTGAAGATCATTTCATTCCAATCCCCCTCACCTGGGCAGGGACACCTTCCACTAGATCAGGATGCTCAGAGCCCCATTCAACCTGGTCTTGACACTGCCAGGGATGGGGCACCCACAGCTTCTCCAGGCAACCTGTTCAGAGCCTCACCACCCCTGAGCAAAAAAATTTCTTCCTAAGACAGTTCTGACACAAAGGATGAAGATAATAAGGAATGTTGCATTGTGAAAGCTGTACTGCCATTGCTATGTGATGTCCACACAAGGTTGATGGAACATTCCAGGCTAGAAGACTACCATGGAATCCTCTTCTGAAAGAAGTGGTGCAGGATCTGGAAGTACATCTTTTATAATTCAGCCTAATATTTTGATCAGTTAAACGCTGCTCAGCTCAAGACAGGTCAATATGTCAACGATTCATACTGACTTACTGGAAATGAACAAAAATTAATGAAAATCTGGAAGCCCTTGAAACCTTGCCTTTAAATCAAACTCAGTTCTCCACAGCAAAGCTTACAAAAGGTGCTGAAAACCCATATAGAATCAGTAGAGATTTATTATGGCAGTCCTCAAAGTGTACTTACCCGAGCAAGAGTTCAGGTGAGCGGTACCATCTGGTAGCCACATATTCTGTATAGTTAGCATTGCTTCCTTCAGAGAGATTCCGAGCAAAGCCTGTCAGAGAAACAGCAAGAAAGATTGTACCCCATTTCAAAAACAATACCTGTATCACCACTGATTTTGGCAGGAGGAGGTCATGTCTACTTATACAGAAGCAAATTGTTTACAACCCGTGCTGCAGAATGATGTCTCCAACAACTGCTTGTCTACGGAACTGCAAGCTTTTATTGATACAACAGTGAAAGTCAGCATGTCTGCTTTATTGACTCCCTTACTTGTGTACTATCTCACAAGTCAGTGGGGTTTTGCTATTACTCTGCATGCTATTATGTAATCAAAACAGACTGAAAGCAGTTAACTGTCAGTATGCCATGTCAGCTACTGTAATATTACACTAAATTTCACTGAGGTGCTGTTTGCAGAGGAAGATTCTTTAGATAACTTTAGAAACATTACACATGCATATGTACTAGACTTTTCTGGTCATTGATCCTAGCTACTACTGGCTTTGATTTTTTAAGCTGGTCAAAAACCAACATATTATTCTCATCTAAGGACACCCCCTCCTGGGCTTGGCAAGGAAAATGGTCATCTCCTCAAAACTATAAAATGCAGGAGTCTAGGAAAACCAGCAAAACTGCTTATATATGCACTTGGCTCACTCCACATGTTTTGGCTTCTCAACTGCTTTAGCATCATATTCACAACAAGGTTCTTCACAAATTAGGATCAGAAAGCTTGTCCAAATCAACTTCTTTATCCATTTAATTTTGTTAAGAATTAAAAAAAGAATCAAAATGTATACTTATTTACAATTGTACCAAAAATTCCCTACTGTCCTAAGGTGTACAATTATGACCACTGGATGACAGACAAGTGTCTGGAAAATCCATTTGTAGGAATAATTTGAACTTTTATTTTCATTCTCCTCCATTCATTAAAAGCACCACAGTAATGTTACTGAATTTTTCATGTAGAAGTACTCCAGGTCAGATGTTGGTACTATTTTCAAAAAGTATCAAGTCTTTCTGTTTTCAAATAAATTATTAACAGGTGAGACAGGACAGACAGATCTCAGCAGCAAGACTCCACATGTGTCAGCTCCTCACTAAAGCTCAAAGTGAGACAAACTTTTGGGACTGAAATGCAGAAGGAGCATTTCCAAAATGCTTTCTTATTGGCATGTGGGATTAAAACACAGTTCAAAATTCCCTTCAGTGAAATCACTGTAAGTCTTTCCACTATTGCATGAACAATGAAGAAACAGTAAAAATTCCAAAGTTTTGCAGAAGAATAAGACATAACTTTATTTACTGACTCAGTAAGTAGTACTTAAATGCAATAGATGTTTTTCTTTATATCTGAGTTCCTCTGCAGAAGCTGCCAAAATTGCCTTTTCCATTCAACTATGTTTTGTAATGTTGTAATTTAAAAAGTTTAAAAATTGGTTTTAGCATTCTGAAAGTGTAAAGCTTAGCATGAAGAAGCCCAATTCCACTCACCCCTGTGGAATACTAATTTACTACAAGATGAAGTAAAAATCTGGATGCAGATTATTATTACTATTATCATTAGACTAGTGATCACAGAAAAAATTATAAATTTGTTAATGACATAGGTTACAGCTGTTACTTTTTGCAAGATACCTCTAACTCCAAGTGTTATTAAACTAAAAGATGGGATGAGTATGATGAGGAATGGATATTTCAAAGCTGTTTGAACATAAGAATTCATAACTGTTCCCCTAAAGTCCAATGAACATAACTGGTGCTGCTGTAGAAAAGATGGAAAGGATTTTATTTTAACCTTCTAACATGGGGATTGATTGAATTTTGAAATATTTCTATATTTAGAACTGCTTAGGCAGCCCCATTTCTGTTTCAAATTACAAGCTATCTGATTAATCGTGGCAGTGGAAAATCTTTCATTCATGTGTTTAAAGAACAGAGGGAAGATAATCAGGAGCTACACCGAAGAAATGGGACAGTCAAACTGTGGCAAACCCCAGACTGATAGGGGGAGGGGAAGAGAGGAAAAAAGTTGTCACATAATAGAAATTATTACACGTGCTGATATAACACTTGAGTCTGGTAGCACATGAGTTCCTGTGCATCAGAAGAATCAAGAGGTCAAAGTTTCATCCTCCTCCTTCCAGGCCAGTCTATCAGAACTTGGTCACAGACAGGAGCTATTATGTCCAGAAACCAGTTAATGTAGCTTGAAAAATCAACCCCTGACTTTACAGGCCAGGTGCAGCATGGATTTGATGTGGCAAGACAGAAAGCAAAGTTATCATCATGAGCTTCAGTGTCACCTCTTTACTGGCGGGTGACATTTTATAGACCCAGTAGAGCTCTGACCCTATGACACCATGCAGAAACATGATGGACAGAACTACAGTTCAGGAAAGCACATCTTTCTAAGGGAGCAATTATTTCTGGTTATGATGGAGTTCGCTTATTTCTCCTTCTTCTAAATTGTGCTGAGGTATCAGGAATATAGAAATAAGAGAAGGAAGCTAGGGAGATGAGATCAACTCTAAACAGCAAGCAGGAACAGATTAGAAAATGAAGATGGGAGGAGATTTGGGTGAGAGCAACTACGAAAACAATAGCATTGGCAAAGGCATCCTGCTGCAGAAAGAAACAAGCAAAATCAGAAATTTCAGGAAAGGACTTTAAACAACTCAGAACATGGCAGGAGAGATGTCAAGGAAAAAGATGTAAGAAAAAAGAAGGAGGAGGTTGTCACTTTCTTACAGAGAAACAAGGTACATTTAAGTTAGACATAAGGTAAAGCATTCTAATCTTAATGACATATAAGTACTTTAATAGATGCTGAGGAACACTAGGGAAACTCTATTATTCAGAATTTCAAGAATATACTAAGCAAACACCTGTCAAGAATGACACAGACATTCTTAATCCTTTCTTTGAGTAGGTGGAAAAACTAGAGGATTTCTTGAGGTCTTTTCCAGTCCCATGTTTCACAATTTCTATGCTTACACACCATACAGAAATTAAGAGGTTGCTAAAACAAGCAATTTTGAAGCCCTGGTGTTGAAAAAGCAAAACACACTAGTCAGAAAACTGAATTATTTCCAAGAGTCAGATGCATCTCCTGTAATCAGCACTTTGTACTGTTCTCTTTTTCCACTTCTATTGGCAGAAATGACACCCACACAACATGTGTCCAGGCAAACACAACAACCAATCTCAATTTTATTTAGCACGGTATGTACAGAACACATGGCACAAGGATTATGAAGAATTATCTCATTAAAAAATTATGATCTTTTCTGTTCCAACTGGTTGTGTCCACTGGGCTATTGCAAAGGGATGCATTATCCTTTTCTTTGTATTTGTGATCACATGAGGAATGTGACATTGTATGTGGCACAAATGTGACAGTGTATGTGTTCCAGAACATGAATCAAGCAAGGCAGTCAGACAGCATATCATGCCATGCTACAAGGCAAACTCTTATATCCTAATCTCTGCACGTTCAGGAAACACTTGTGGTTAACACCATTCTGACGTGTACTTTACAGTAATAGCTTAACCCACTAGCAATTATGTCAATTAGTAATAACACTAAAAATCTAAAACTGATTCCATCTTACAAGAGTTCCTCAGAATTTTAAATTCAACTAAAACTGAAAGGCCAATTAAAATTAAAACTAACCCACATGAACATTAAGAACCACAGAAATACCCTAACAGTTTGCCTTCCCTGATATTCTGCTGATCATTCTGAGTACACTGTGACTGCACATCTTTTCCAGCAGGAGAAAGTGAACGTGGCTGGAGCACACAGCATGAGCAAGACAAGAGACCACACAGAACACCACTGCTGGCAGAATTCACACCATCTCTATCTGGTGCAACAAGTGATGTCCAAAACGTGACCATACCATTTGTCTGGCTTTTTATTTTCCTGCAGCTCTGCACAGTGGATGTTGACACAAGTTCTCATGCAGAGATCTGTCAGCTGATGTCATGTGACAACTCTAATGGCATTACTTCCAAGCAGGGACATCCTTCACCCAAAAAAAAGGAGGGAGGAAGGGAGGGAGGGCCAGGGAAGGATGTGTGGGGTGCACAGCTCCCACAAAGACCCACTCATGCTTCCTACTCCACTGGCTGTTCCTGCTTGTGATGAGGTTAGCCCAGATTGGGGCATGCACTGTGCAGGGACAGGCACAGCCTGTGCTGGTGTTCAGCTCTGCACAGGGCAGTGGGTTGGCCCCTCAGTGGGGTTTGCTTAGCAGGGGCAGGGCAAGACCCTGATAATCAGTGTAAGGTGAGGGAGGGCAACCAGAGCAGTGCAGACAGAACCTTTCTGTGCACCTTTCTGTGGGTGCCAGAAAGGCAAAGGCACCAAGGGCACCACACAAGAGTATCCTGATATTCTGAGCTGTGCAGTACCTTACACTGAATTGAAAGAACTTACATGGACCAAATATTCTAAGGTTTTCCCTAGAATGGTTATTACTTCTGAATGTTTAAGCAAAAATGCCTTTAGGATTAAAAGAAATAAGCAGCACTGCAAATGACAAAAACCTTTCTTGTCTTCCTTAAAAACTATTTTATTTTGTATGTGGTTCTTCATTTCATTCAAAATTGCAGGTGTTTGAAATGACAGCTTTCAAACTGTTCTCACAAAAGTGCCCTTGGAGTAACACTATGGAATTGCCTTTTATTTACCAAGCCAAACTGTAAGCTTTTCAGGGGAACAATATTTTATTCTGTGTTTATGTAGCATTTAGAATAAAAATACAGATTGTTGGAACATTCTGCCCTGTTGTCTTCTTGGATTACTCACATGGGCAAAGTTCCCCTTGTACTTGGGTGATGATTCTTCAAAGCCTTAAAGCTGACATTAAAGAGGCACTGGTAGGTCAGGAATCATCAGAGTTAACCTAACAAGTACAGCTCTGACTCTGACCTCCAGTCATTCTGTCACTAATCACAGCTGGACATGATTCCTTAGTTAAGGGAACAAAAAATCTGTAACTACACACATAACATTCCACAAAAGCCAATGGTTCAAAAAATATACAGAAAGTACAAGTTTACTTTCTCTTTACTAAACAAGTAATAATTATCTTTTATTTTCTTTAAAAAGGTAAGTAACAGGTATCTTCCAAACTTACCAAAGTCACACAACTTCAGAACATCATTGTGGCTTATTAAGAGGTTCTCTGGCTTGATATCTGAAGTATCAGAGTGGGTGGAAAGAAAAAAAAAAAGCTATTAACTTCTCTCAATTTTGGACTTTGTCAACAAATATTATTTCATTATAACTTATTTAGAGATATTCATGCAATCATAAATGAAGCATTACAAGAGCAACTGCTGAAACAGCTTCCAGCAATTCAGTCTGTGAACAGGCAGAATTAATTTTCTGCCTTTTGAAGTCTTCTAAAGAGTTTCCCAAAAAAATATGGAAAGATAAAATGTGCTTACAGATATTCCTGGGCAGAAAACCAATATCCGTATTTCATATTGCAAAATAAAAGAAAGGACTGATATTCAACTACCCAGTTTACCAATAATATTTTAAGTATGCTTTGCTCAATATTTTCAGTTATAATGACCATTTGATCACCTCTTGTAATTTCTTTAGAAAAAGTGTCTTGCCCAGTTTTAAGCCCTTTTAAATTTCTCTATTATACATATGGTACATTTTTCAAATTACACTTTGAAAATATTTTCAGAATCATGTTTTTTTTTTTAAATATAAAAAGCACACTATGTGAGGATTTTATTTTATTGGAAACACTAATTAAAAATGTTACTCTTGCAAAGTCACAAAGCAAAAGACAATTTTACTGAATCAGGATAAAGTACATAAAATTAGATGAAGTAATTCATCAAGATGTGTACTCTAAGTGCTTAGGGGGAAACTAAATATACAGAGCTGAAACTCAAGGGAGCTGGGAGGAGCTGCCTTAAGAAGTAAAACATGGGGGACTAAGTTTTTAGTTTTAGGTTATTTTTCTTCTTAAATTCTATTATCAATTCAAAAGTAAAATGACTGAGCCCCATGAAATATTTTCAAAAAATCCTTTTGTTTAGACAATGCCTGCTCCTGCAGTTACAGTTTGCTGTGCTTATCACTTCCCAAAGACAGTGGACAGCAAACTTGTTGTGTAGATGAATCTCATTTAAAAATTATCTGGAGCAGCAGACTTTAGACCCAGACAAATTTACTTTTTTTTTTTCTGTTGATAGAAAGCAATTGCTTATATTTATATTAAATGTAAATTACTTCAAGCCGTAACATGTTTCCTTTTAGAAGGGGCCTTATTGCAGAGAAGTACACACTTACCTCTATGAACAATATCATTCTTATGGCACCAATGAATTGCTTTTATTAGCTGGTAGATGTAGCTTTTCACTTTTTCTGGTGGAACTCCATTTGGCATTTCTTCTAGCAATTCAAGCATATTCTAAACATTTAAAAGACACATCATTACAAGAGCTAGACTCTAACTTCTGGAAGATAACATGGTTTCAGCCTTTTGAAGCAACGTATTTGGGCTGAAGAGCTCAGCTATGGAAAATCAGTAGCTTAACATTCAGGGAGTAAATTTTAATCATGAGAATCCTTCTAGCTGTTTTCATTCTGGAGAAAACACTTGTGAAGACAATAATCCTAAAAGGTGAACCACAAATATACCATAAGTCCTTAAAAGACTGCCATCAAACCACTTTCCCTGGAACACCCAAAGAGTCCTTTAGTTACAAAACATTGCTTAAACAGAAACACCAGGGCAGGGGTGAGGCCATACAAAAACTTCAGCAAATCAAAGCATTTTGTAAATATTCAACAATTGTTTAACACACTGTTCTCTTCATTTGGTTGCTTCTGCCACTTTGACACTGCAGGGCCACCATGGATCACCAACTGCTTGTGTATATGGATGGGTGTAAAACAACACTAGCCTCTAAGTGCAAAAGAAGTAACAGATTTAAAAATGCCTCACAGGTGCATAAGTAGAAACCTAGGGAATATCCTATAGCTACAGATCAGTTATAGTGATCTTGGACATCTTGGCACTACAGCAACTACAGCCATATCAACTATTTTGTGGACATAAATAAGAAAGAAAATAAACTTACTGTTTATACTAGTACATTTCCTCTTTGAAAAAGAACACTTAGATTCCCATTATGTTAACAGTTGTCTCTAATTTTGCACAATTAGAAGTACAATGAAGTTTGTATGCTGATTTCTGAAATAATTATGGGCAGCAGCAGCCCACTTGAAGAGTGGAAAAAAATTCTTATTTACTGAACACCGAAATAGGAGTATTTTGGCTATACTGCCTTACACAACTCATTTAATTATGGATCTGAGCATTTGTAGATTTTTCACTAAAAGTAAATTTACCTTGTATTTTACAAACATTTTCTTTAGCTGTAAAGTAAAATTTTTGAGGTTTCTCTTGAAAGATGTTTTAATGAACAGTAGAGATTTTGATGATATTTGAAAACATTTCTAAGTTTTGCAGTTTGGGAGTAAACATTGGAACTTATGTGCTTGAGCGTGAGTTTTCTTACAAACACACTTCAGATCTGAGGGAAGGAATTTTCTGATAAGAAACCATATTGATTTTAGTTAGATTCTTGTCCACACAGAAGGCTGTGGATCTGGATAAGTAAGTCAAAAAGTTAGTGTTACAAATACAAAACAAAATATTAGCATCAACACAGGAAGACATAATCCTACATGAAGAAATTAACTAAGGGGATGATGAACAAAGGAGATTAGACTAAATGTGAATTTAAGTAATCTGGATTTCAGTATTGCAGAGTTAACATGCCCTGAAGGACACACACTGCTCATTACCAGTTAAACAAAAAATTAGTCTACTCCACCACATTTTATTTAGTTCATTCTACTTTTCCCTCATCCAAAGAATTCAGAAACATCCTGGTCTTCAAAGAAACTATGGGTGACACTACTTAAGATATCTGAAAATAAGAAATGTTCATTTACTCTAAAGTTTAACTGAAAAGAAAGGTGAACATTAATACAGAAATAACATTACATGAAATGACATGGTGCCTATTTTTATTACAAAATTCTTTTATTCTAATGTAAATAATGATAGATATTGCAGCCTGGTGTATTTACTGATATTAACCAGTTTTTTAATATATACCCCTTATCAGATCAATGAAATATCTTTTACTTATGCTGCTCTTTCAACCCACTTCTCCACATAGCTTAGTCAAGTCAACTAAAACAGATAATTGAAGATATGTTCTAAGTTGGTGCGTGATCAAAGACATTTCATGTGTCTGGAACAATTATAATGAACATGGGTGAAACAAGCTAAGCTTTGAATGTTAGATCCAAGTAAGATCCACCACATGAGATGTTTCTGATCTGCTGGTGAAAACCAAAACTGATTTCTGCCAAATTGTGGGCTAATATAGGTCACCTCACATTATGTAGTCAAGTTATACCACAAAATCAGTTGTCAACTTGACGTAAAGGAGACACCATTTTAGGGTGAGAAATTTTTAGATGAGAGAAAATTGACTGCAGAGGACTAGCTCTCAGCTCTACTGCAACACCACACTGGCAGGAAATTAAATGAAAATTTCACTCAAAAGAATAGTATCCCATGAAGGCTATAGACATATTTAAACCTGCATTTTCTTTCACTCTGTGTATCTGAATATCATCTAAGTGTTTCCATGAAGAAATGCTAAATGGTTAGAATTCAGAGGGAAGGTCTACCTTCATCAGGAAGGTTGCAAAAATGACAAAAGACCAATCTGTTCTAGGTTGTTTCTTCCTGGAAACAGATCAGGATGCTTGGCAGTAGTAGGCCAATCTAAGGAAATTTTGGAATAGTTTCAAACTGAGGTCAGGATTGGAGTTAATGACAGTGGTCTTTGCCAAATCCCTCCAAGCAACTATTGATAGTGGCCTTGTTACAGAAATACACAAACAAATCCTATTTTTAACAGGGAAGGGTGGAGAAAGTTGAAAGAGATTCCAAGGTCAAAAGTCTATGATCTTGTTTTAAAAGACTACGTCAAGACTCATTACACAACATAACAGGACAGTTATCCAGCTTTACAATTAAACTGGATTAAAGAGTACAGATGGAAATTTTTCTTCAAATCATATGTATTCCAGTCTGCATAATTTTTAACATGTTGGTGTTCACAAATGCAAGAATTTTTTAAAACAAATACCAAGACATGACATAAAAACACCAGTAATCAGTGTTGCCATCTCACAACATATTGTATTAAAGTTTCTGCTGCCTCTCTTTAGAGATTAGGATAACTTATTTTTTTTTTAAAAGCAATTTTAAAGATGTTTTTAGTAAACTGATAATATAACTGTGCCAAGGATACTACAAACGCAACTCACTTTTTCCACATATTCAAAAACTAAGTATAATTTTCCTCTTCTTCTGAAGGCTTCCTTCAGCTCCACAATGTTCTCCTGTTTCAAAGTGCGAAGCATTTTAAGCTCTCGTAAAGTGGTTTCTTTGACTTCTTCATTTTCTAGAGTGTGAAGTAAAAGTGACAGAGTAAGCTGATTAAAAAACAAAACAAACTCTCCAAGTAAAAAGCGTTATAAAGATTTATTTTGAACCACTGATTAAATTCTCTGGTTTTAGACACTGTAGAGAAAAAAAAAAGCTTATTTTCTAGTGTGGACTCTCTGTTTGCATACTTCTGCATTGGAAGAGAGGTAAATGATGACTGTGCTTATTATACAACCCTCACAGATTTCCCATCACTACCATAAAGGTTTTCTGTGTCTGAGAAAGTCATAAGAAACAAATTGTTTGCATTTACATCTTTTTTTATTATGAAGGGAACCAATATGCTTCAAAAAAACATTCATGTGTGTGTACATGCTATACCCCACAAATACACAACACACACATTAACCACAGGGAAGTTTGTCCCCACAGAAACACAGGAATGCAAAGCTCATCTTTGAGCAATACCAAATAAATATATTTGATTCTGAAATAATTTTTTTTGCCAAAAGCCATGAAAATTTTAAGACTGAAGATCTTTAAATTCTGTAAGTTCTCCACATGGCTTTCAAAGGAAATTCAGCAATGCCAGACCAGTGTAGCAGCCACAGGAGGCAGCAGAGTAACTACTGATGCAACAAAGTCTTGAATCTAATTCAAAGGAGTCAAGAAATCTACCTGTTTTGTTATTTAAATTTAATTTTAATTTAACTGATTTGACAATTTAATTGTCTGAAAGGTGTCCAAGAAAGGAGGAGTGCTTCACTAATGCTTCATACACTGCTTATCATTAAGGGCTCTAAACGAAATAGGTTCTAAAGGATACCAGCAATGATAAGCGAAGCAAACCTATTTTATTTTTCATTTAGTAAATTGAAATCCATTAATTCAGTAAATTTGCTCATGTACATAGAAACAGCACACTTAATCACTTAGGACTGTTATCTACAACACAGTTACCAAATGGGAAATGCCTGCATAAATTCAAAACTAAATCACATTTGCAGGTTGTGTACCCCAAAGACAGTTAGAGACAGAGGAAGAGGAAACAAGAAACTGTTTTCCCAATGCAAAAGGCCAGAAGATGTTTGCAGGGGAGAGCAAATAATGCTGGTCATGCTGGTCATGCACTAATCATCATGAGAAGAGAGAGGGGGAAAATAAAAAATTGAAGCGCAGCAGGAGGGAAAAGAAAACAAAATACTATAATCACAAATGTTTTGATTAAAAAATATATAATTTAGAGCAATCTAAATCTTTTCATTTAAAAACTGAGTGCTTGATGTTGGCTTGCATCAGCCTGATTGCATAATCTCATCTATAAAAAAGACAGTCACTTTCCAGCACATTTAGTATTCATATGTCAAACAACAGCAAAAATTCAGTGAAACAAAAATGTCAATAGAAACAATTACAGTATATTCAAACTTCTAATGAACTACCATATTAACAAGACAGATGTGAAATGGGCTGAATCAAACCCATCAAAAGAACTTCTGTCATATTTCCAGAAACTCGTAAACAACTAGCTACAAATCTGAAAAGCAGTCATCAGTCATGTAAACTGATATTATGTAATACCCTTGGAAAGCCAGACCTAATGGCAATGCTGTATTTTTTGTTTTCATTTTTTGGTAGACAAGCTAATACAATAATCCTGTTTAGGGCTTAACACTGAGATTTACTTCCTAGGATTTGTACTGAATAGCCACAGCAAGCTCCAAAAAGCAATTCTGGGATACTCGTGTAACCTGGTAAAAGATGGTCACCACAATTAAAATATCTTCTACATCCTTGATTTAAAACAGATTTCTGAACAGCAGAGCTAAAACATTTATCAAATTTACTCTTCAAGTGTCTGGGAAAATGACATGCCAAGCAGAGATTACACTGTGCAAAACAAGATGCAAATCAGACTTTGCTGTGTCAGACGGACTGAAAAATATAGTCCTTGTAACCAGCACCACCTCCATGGCCACCAGCAGTCCCACAGGATAGCAAAACCAGAAAGTTTGCTAAAATAAAGCGACTGCTGTTTCTTTAAACACCATTGCTAACTTTTGGCTAAAGCCTTGGTACACAGCAAACCACAGCAGCATCACATCACACCAGGATCACTCCTCTCACACCTCACACTTCTGTTTGTGCAGGTCTCTGGGGCTCAGGGCTGACTTTTGATGCACACAAGGTACACAGCTGCTCTCATGGCTGATTGCCAGCGCTGCCTGTGGTAGGATATGGTGATTCCCTGACCCCAAGTGTGGGTCAGAGAACCAGCCTTGTCTTGTACAGTCCTTTGGGTTTCTTACTGGTGGGTGAGGAATGTATGTGTGGAACACTCAGAGTAATTTCTGTGTGTCCTGCCTTCCACCACCCTCTTTGCCAGCAACACTAATCCTTGCAGAAACTGGCTCTTCCTCCCTCTCAGCAAACTCAGAAACACTGCAGAGTACTCAGGGCCTGCTGGGAAGGGGCAAAGAGCAAGCTCCTGAGGAGACTGAAACCCCCTGGAGTGAGGACAAAGCTGCTGCCTCACCACCCAGCTCCCTCCACGGATCCTTGAGAGCTCCCAGATTTATCTTCCTGTGACTGAACTTCTCCACAACTTCTTTCAGTCTTCTCCATTTACAACTTCAAGTTGCCCTGACATTAGATCCCCTCTCACAGATGAAGGGTGATAAAGCCTAAGGTCTCTGCAAGTCACTATTACAAGAGGACTTTTACATTTTCTGGTCACATCCAATCTCCAAATGGTACATCTTACTACCATGTACAACACCACAATCTCATCCATATTAAGACAGATGCATCAAATGTAGTTATTATACACTCTAATTAGAGTGTATAATGCAGTCTCTAGGAAGATGTGAAAGATCAAGTGCCTTGAATATTTACAGAGCTAATAAATCATTATCTTTTTAAAATCATATCTTGCTAAATGAGACTTCTCATTTTAACTAAATAGATATTAACAATGTAGTTATTGGCATTAAAGATCATGCAGCAGAAAAGATTACCTTCACTGTCTTTGAATTTCTTGATAGCCACAATTTCATGTGTCTCCTGTAAAATAAAAGCAAATAAATGGAAATGAGAAAGATTTTTTGTGTATTTTCTCTTGCCTGTTTTCCCCCGAGCATCAAAGGAAGAAGAAAAAGAAACACCCAAAAGGAATTTCACAATGTGAAGAAATTAATTTAAAATCTGGGAAATACCTCAGCATTCAGGCCAAGTGCAATACAAACCCACAAATGTCACAATCAGGATCCCCAGTACAAAAGCAAGAGTTAAATGCCAGAAGTTCATATTTAAACATCTTGTAATATATAACAGTAAAATATTCAGAAGTGTTTTTCCTGTGACTCTTGTTTCTTAGTTATTCTGAAGCTCTAGCAATCGTTCATCTAATCACAGTATGAATATGGGTGCTTATCTTTATGAGGTGAACTGAAAATACTGTACAGAATAAGGCTTATAGTTAGACCTGTGAGTTTGGCTGCCAGAATTTTTTGGGCTTCAAAGTTCAAACATCCACAAAAAATACAGCATTAGGAAAGTAGCTTCTCTGTGCCTCCTTTTAAAAAATTGTCATCTTAAGATAAACCTATCCAAAATGGGCATCAGTAATTGAATGTGGCAGTGTTCAACCATGCTTACTGTACAGTCATAAGGGATAACTTCCTGAAGTCCACCTGCCTTTGCATTCCTCTAGCATTCTCTACTCACCAAATCATAGGTCACATTTTTCTCTTAAGTTTCTCTCTGGTGTGAGCAGGAATGCATTTAGCACGTGGACAAAATGTAGCCAACAAATGTAGCCTAGTTCAGGTCTGTTCATACAATGGTGCAGACACTGAACTTTAGCAGCAGCACCAGGAGGAAACTTTAAAGTCACAGGGTAAGGGCTTGTGGGCAGACAGACAGGAGGCTACCTGAGTACTTGATGAGCTAGATCTACCTTACACACCTTTACCAAGCATCTCAGTTTAAAAAAAGAAACAAACAGCAATATCCCAGTATTAATAGCATACAAAGGCCAGGTTGGAGGACAGCAATAAAAATGAAGCCATTCTAGAATACCTGAAGACAGGTGCATAATCAGTTATTGAGTAACACAAACATTTACTCCATTTTTCATTTCAAACCATTGCAACACACGAACCTGTAAAATACCTGATCCCAATTAAAATAAAAGCACATGGAAAGAATGTCTGAAACAAACTGAAAAACTTATTTTACTAATTATATTTCTACTACCGAGTTATAGTGTTGATAGATTTATTAATTCTAATTCTAGCAATAACAGTAAGAGCTACTAGGAGTATGAAGGAACATTAATATGGTGAGTAAATTTAGTTTATTTGACTTCTGGTATCTACTGTTAGGTGGTCTGGCCAATTAAGCCACTGAAAGACTTTTTAAGACAACACTGTAATTGCCCTAAAAAGCCTCTGCTGACTGTATTATGCCTATGCTTAGACAGCCTGCATATACCAGATGAACCAAATCTACCCATTAGCATTACATGCCTATTTCACATGAGGTAAAAGAAAAATTCCTAGATCTTTCAGCTACCACAAAAAGGCTGTGTTTTTATTGTCAAAGTAATAGCTAAGCACACTGAAAGAAATATAGGAGTTGAAACATGGATCCTCACACACACGGCAATTCTGATTCGTTCAAGAAAACTAGTCCACGTGGCTTCTCTGCCATATCCTGATTACATGGAATGTGATTACTTTGGAAATTATTTTTTAAATGGTCTTGAGTCAAGGTCTTTTAAAGACTTGGGTAAGATATGCTATCAAACATCCTGGAGGATTCTAACTATTTACAGTACTTAAAGCATGAGAGGTTATAGGAATAAAAAGAACAGAAAGACCTCAGTAACAGGAATGAAGAAGTTACCCAAACAGTTCCAAAAAATCTAACATTTAAGAAATTTTCATTTACAAAGCTTTGTGACTTCTATTATTTCATTAAACCAGTGAAATGATCATTAATGGTGTCATAAGCAATTAAGAAGTTATACATGACATTTTCCCTATCTTTTAAAAAACCCAACAAATAACCTGAAGTGAAACAGCAGCAGAATGAGACTAGACAATAGGTGCTTTAAGGAGCAGCCCTAGTAACAGTATGTTCCATCTTAGCAACGAACTTTCTTGTCTAGGTTTCTTGGAGAATATCATCCTATGTAAACTATATTCTCTAGGAATGTGCTACTGGTGAAGCAGTCAAGCTGAGGCTCAAAAGGATACAAGGACACTGAAGATTACTACCCATAGATTTTTAAATACATTGCACCTGCTTGACAGAAAGTCTGTAACTTCCCTATGATGCAGAACACCTCTAAAAGAGCTGGGGTGCTCCATCTGACAGAAGAGAAAATTGCAGCCAAGTGCACATTTCTCAGTTCTTGTTCACGTGCTAAAACAACTAAATGGTTTATATGAAGTGACATAAAAAATAGGCACCCCTCATAGTTTTAAACTAGTTTCAAATGAAAGAACCCATCTAAAATACCCTGTTCCTCTCTTTCCATTACTCCTACTTATTTTGAACTAGATGTGCGGTTTCCACCAAATTTAAAAAAAAAAATGCAAGATATAAAAAGAGGAAATTTCCAAAAAATTGTCTCAAATTCGTCATCTATAAACAGAATATCCTTCCTTGAGGACAGGTACCAGCAAGAACTCAGTCTCCTGTACCCTGTATGATATTGCAGGTCAGCAGCATATGTAAACTGTGCAACAGAATCAGCCATTGCACATAATTTTCCTTAACATAGGCTAATACAGAATTGAAAACATGGAATAAATTTTGTATATGGATGAATATAGCAGGCATATAATAGAGGTGGCAAAAATATCCTTCCTGGATTAGGAGAGACATGCTGGTCAGACACAGGCCAAACCTGAAGTTTCAAACAAATACTGACAGGCACTTGGTGCAAAGCAAACAGACACCACATTGCTGAGCCCTGAGAAGATGGACAGAACAGGGGCTACAAAGAAAAGCTGAGGAATGAAGAGGAAGCAAGAAATTCAATAGTGACAATTCAGACTTCTGGGCAAATCTGAAAGGTTCTCTACAAACTGAATTTAGACTTTGTTACTTAAATGTCTACTTAAAAGACATTTTGGAGATCTGCGCTCTTTTGTGGATCTGGTTTTCTGCCCTTCAAAAACAGTCTTAATTGAAATTCTCCAAAATAGAACTATCATTCAGTAAAATGTGTTTTTTGCATTCCAGGGGGTATGATTTCAAGATTGTACTATGAAACAGTACTGAAAACAATGTTCAGCCTAATTGTGGAAACCTACTTATACAACAGCTTAGTATCCAACTCCTAGCATGAAAATTGTCATTGATAATTCAATGCATCACCTAGGTAGATAAGCTGATACTAGTTGATTCCATTCCATGTTTCATTTCAATGAATGCCAAAGAAAGAAAAAACTCATATAATCCCTTCTGATCTCTACTACTTACTACTACCAGCTTATATCATGAAGTAGGAAAATTTGAGTTTGCTTAGCTTAGTAATTTTGCTTCATTCAGCTACATCTATTACTAAGCACCTCATTACCATGTTCTAATAAAAAAAAATATGGCCAGAAAATCTGCAAACACAGAAGGCAAATCTCTCTTAACACTGGCATTACCTCTCATTATTGAGCATGTATATTATAAACATTCTGTGTTATAAAACTATAGGAAGAACAGTTTTAAAATTAAACCTACAACAAGAGATTAATATTGCTGAAAAGACTTTGTGTAAAAGTCAAGGATGTACAGGAACTGGTTATTCAGACCACATGATTCAATGTGTCTAAAATGGGGCAAAATGTGTCTCTTCATGTACAAACCTGCAAATGTCTTTTAATAAGGCTAAGACAAAAATTTCTGTTCAATCTTCTTCACATATAAATACAGTGATAGAGAGGAGGAAGGAGATACCTGCTCATGGGAAAAGGGTACCTCCAGCCCTGGAGGGAGGAATCACTTCCTATTAGGGCTCAGTCCTTTCCTATATCTTGAAATATGTGTGGGAATTGCCTCTGGAGAAAAGACATGCGTTACTATCTGCCCCTTGAACCACAAAGGAGTATGGCTAGGAGAGATGAGCATTTTCACTGCTGTGCTCCTTGCCACCCACAAGTTTCTCTCCAAGGTCACCTCAGAAGATTGTCATAGCTGGTGTCTCCTGTCACCACTATCAAACTAGAAGAGTTTCTAATTCAAAACCATCTAATTTTATCTCATTTAAAGGACAGAGGTCCCCTATAGTTCCACTGTCTCTACAAAATTTACATGACAGAAGTCACTTTTATCATATGTAATTATATATAGCACAAGACACAGGTGTCAGAACAGCAGAGTAATGCATCTCTGTTGTTTTCTTGAAAGATCCTAGATGGGAGTACCCAAGGAAAAAGATGCTGCTTAGCATAAATCAAGATCTTAGAAGTACAACCATTATTGTCTGCAAAGAGAAAGCATATCCTGTTCTTGAAAATGTCACGTTACAAAAAAAAAAGAAATCTCTTTAAATGTCTGTCCCTGTTTTATTTCAAAGTTTCTGTTAGGACTTTTCTTCCTTTGCAAACCATGGAAAATCTGACACACAGCACAGGTACACAACAAGATTGTTGAAAAACAGGTAAGATTCTGACCTTCTGCAAGTTACATTGGTTCACCTCTAATTTTACTGCCTCACCCTGTATGAGTACAAGAATTTCTCAAGCATGGATTTTTTAAGCAACTGAAAGAATAAATGTTTATAAATATCAACAAATGTGAGCAGAGTTGGCAGCAGTCAACTCTGAGCACATCCCATGCACAAGCAGCATATTGCTGCTTTTACTTAGGTGCTGCTGCTCAAGCCCTATTTAGGACATCACATCAGGATTTTACACTGAGGTATTAAGTGAAACAATAAAATATGATATGGCAAGTTCTGTGGTTGGCTCATCATTTCCATCTGTACAAGTGTGAGGGTGTTTAGGCCCAAAATCAACTTCTGTTAGAAAAAGTTAAATCAATTGTATTCTCTAATCACAGAGAGCATTCATATGTCAGAAAAATTATTTAGAAGTGAGCAATAACCTGGTTTGATCCTCATTGATCCATTATCACATTTGTACAATTTAGTTTGCCACAACAAAAACACACATCAAAAAAGAAAAATCAACAAAATTCAGCCAAACAAATCCAATGGCTAATATCTTTTCAGAAAAAAGTAGTACAATTTTACTCTGACTTGCAGAAACATTGCATAATATGTTCTACAACTTTAAAGAATGTAGAACAAATTTTTCAATAATCTTGATTTTGCAAAATCCCGGAACATTAAGCTGTCGGCCACAAGGCAACAAAAGCCCAGAAAACCATTACAAGATGGTAAAGTATTTTTCATCAGTTGCTTAAAATGAAGCTTAAAATAAAAAACAAACAACCAAATATTTTTTCAAATCTACTCTCAAAACAGGAACATAAAATATTAGCATTTTAGTCAGATCAATGTATCATCAATGTGACATTTGCAATTACGTAAGTTTTTAAACTAAGCCAAGAAATGCATGTTCTGAGAGGTCACAGGTGTCATTACCTGCAATTATGCCAGGTCCTCAAGTCACTGCCCAGACACTGTCCTGACTCCATCTCCATTCTGCCTTAAACTACCACCACCTTTAGTCTGGAACACAGCAGTTCCTGCTGTCTCAACACTTCTGATATTACCTGCTGGCAATTTTGCTGGCAATTACTTTAAAGATCTAGTGGAGTACCTTAAAAATATTCTCTAGAGAGAAAGATGTGCAAGATAATGCAATTTTTTTTTAAACAGTTTGACAATATGAAGTCACAGCATATTGTGTCTTCTTCTACACCTTAAAAACTTTAGAGAATTTCCCTCAAGAGATGCTTCACTGTTTCAACCTTCTGTTTCTCCCTTGAGAAAATTGCAATTCCTCTGTTTATCAGCAAAAAACCCTCACAATTGGTTTATCTAAGCAATACAACTCTTAGCATAGGAGAGCTTCCAGGAAATTACTTTCTAATCTAAAGTCCTATTTATTTTTAGGAAGAGACAGAGTCTTTCATAAATAATGACAGAACAGTATGTCTGAGTTATCACAATGCCTTTATTTACTGGAAAATTGCTTAGAATTTTTCCAACACATATATGTTAGAGCTTACTTGAGAAGAAGCACCTAGAGTGAATCACCACAAATCAATTTTTTATCTCTTGAAAGCAGAATGTTATTTACTAACCATCTAAGTGCAGGGAAAGACTCCTAATGGAACAAAGAGTTCTATATTTGATATGCTACTTTAGGGAAGATGGTCACACTGTCTCCTGAAGAAGAACAAGAGGACTAGGGAATAGATTTTCAAGGGGAACAGCCATAAAAGCTCAGCTATTCCACTGGGGAAAGAAGCACAAGAAAAGGCCAGAACCCTGAGCTACGAAGTTTGACCGGAAATTACCAGCAAGTGCAGGTAATGATGGAAAGAGATTTAAAAAAAAACCCAATAACATGCAGATTGAAACATTTTCTCTGATTTCTTTATCTATGTCCTTCAGAAAAACTTGTAACAACTTTACTGTTTGTTCAGATGTCAGGAGCAAATCCTTCCATTACCAACCTTACTTGTTTTAAATCAAGTGTAGAATAAGGGAGTCATAAACAGCAGGCTTTTCTCATCCAATTAGCAGATGAATCCACAAGCCAAATGAGTGTCCCATCTGTGCCCATGGACTCTCAGACTGGGGCTCCAGCCCCAGTGGCAGGCTCAGGGGACAATGGTGCTGCTGCCAGGGCTCTCCAGACTGCAGGAAGTTTACAGGCTCACAGGACAGCTGGGGCTGGAAGGCACTTCTGCTGATTTTCAATGTCCCCATTTCTAGGGATATTCTGAATAGCCTTCAAGGCATCCAAAATCCACCAGGATGAGATTTGGAACAATGTGCTGTAGCTGAATCTGCTTTGAGCAATTGTGAAGAGGCACACCTGAATCCTAAGGAGTGCACTACAAAGCATTCATTTTACATTCTTCAAGAACTTGCAGTCTACTAATTTAGGGTGTACATACTACCCTGAAAGAACACTTGAAAGGAAGTGAACCCACTCAGTATTTTTTACCAACTATTGGGCTGATGATAGTGGTTAGCATCGGAATTTCCATTTTTCCAAGTGGATTTTTCATATTCATTCACAATTTTCTCCAAGCAACAAAGTAAATATGCATCTCCAAAGAATGTGTACAATAATGTAATGAAAAGGATCTAGAATAAAAATCAGCTTTAAACACTATAAATGTAGCTATTCTAGCTTTTCATGATAAACTAGTACTATTTTAGCAATTTAAAAAAATAATCTGTTTTTCAATTCATTCTGCTGTAGCACTAATCCATATAATTTTACAATTTGACAGTACTGTTTAATCCAAACCATGGATGTAAAACAGAAACGATATTCCGTACATGTCTATAAAATTTTTCCAATGCAGAAATGTCAGTAATAGTAATTTCAGTTTCAAACCTCAGTCCTCCTCCAGTTCTATTTGTCTGGGTTTTTTTTTTTTTTTTGGTCTGTTAACACTGGAAATTGTGAAAATTAAAGCTATTTATAAATAGCATAATACTGCATTGACAGATACCAGCATTATTTAATTACTTTTACAGCATAATCTTGACACTTGTAATACAAGTGATAACAAAGTAGAAAATGCAGTAAGGCAACTGTACTACCTTCATGGTTTCCTTTAAGATATCACTGAGTCCATAGATTCAAAGGTCAACAAGACATTTATAATTACATTGTATTTCCTAATTTTTTTGTTATTATAATGCAATGCTCCTTTCCTGGACACCTTGTAAATCAAGAGTGGGTTGAACTTACTAGAAAATAGTTACTTTGGTAGGTTGGTTGGTTTTTAAAAAAATATATCATTGCCAAAGTCCTCAGCATTGTTATCTTAAGTCTCAGAGTCAAAATAGTTTCAGCCTGATTGGCTAAAATTCTGAAGTTTATCACATCTCAAGCTGTAGTTTTGAAATCTTTATTTTTGCAGTGGATACAATTTAGTTTTATCTGGTACTTTCACATTTTTAATTTCTGGGGCCTCTTTTTTCTGATCAACAATCTGACAGGCATTTTCTTTAAACTGTAAAACAAGGCCTACTGTGAACCAAAGGCAAACTTGTCAAGCAGGTTCCTGAGGCTGAAACTCTTCAGATGAAATTTAGTTTCAGATTAAGACATCCATATTCAGATCCCTGTATGTGAGTTGTGTGAACTCTACATTGATCAGTCACTCCAGTCACGATTCAGTAGCCTAAACATGGGCATCAAGAAGCAATGAAAATTGCTGAGCTATCTACCACACCCACATGGGATTATCAGAAAGGCCTTTTAGAGCTGCCTCCCTTGAAATCTCCACCTATCAGTTTTTGAATACTCTCTATTCAAGGTCAGTACTTTCTAACATTTTCTCCTCAATGTACTCATGGTCTTGAGCTCCACTATTATGCCAACACTGCAGCCAATTATTCTAATAATCTGGCTGGTCTTTCCATCACCTGCATCAAGAAATTATCCTGATACCCTCCAGAAATCTCTGGGACTGCTTCCATCCCATCACACTGCCTGTTGAGGAAATGCCAGGGAAGTTAAAGTCCCCCCTGAAAACAAGGGTCAGAGTTTCCCCCCCCTCACCCCCGAAAAACAAGTACTTCAGAAACATCAGCAGCCCCCTAAAGAAGGCTTTGCCCATTTTTTCACTTCCACCATGTGGTCTACAGCAAAGAGCCAAAATAATGCCACAGTTTCTGGTCTCACCTCTAACTCTGAACCACAGGGTCTCAATCACACTATCATGCATCTGCTATGACCCACTTTTCCCTTAAGAGTGGGCCATCACACCACCCCAGAAAATACCACCATACATCTGAGACACTCTTTTCCACAAAGGGAAACTTCATTCCCCTTTCTCTCAAGCCCGTCTTTTCTGAAATGTCTGTACTCATCCATCCATCCATCATAAAGTACCACTATTAATTCTGTGTTAACAATTTTTATATACCAACTAAATTTTTGTTTTAGTGTGCAAGCTACAACAAGACTTCTCAAACTTAGTTTACTTGGCTTAACACTGTCTCAGAAAAAAATTGGCTCTCAGTGCTGAAGGAAAAACACCTAAACATAGCAGCAGCTACTGTCATTTCCATGCTGCACAAAAAGAGACAAGGTTTGCCCTAACTTTTAACACCTCTCAAGTGCAAATGGCAGCAACAGCTCCTCTGTATTCTTCAGTGAGCCTTAAAGAACCAGAGGTGGCAACTGCCTATACAGATACCAAGCAGCCATTCTAGATCTGTTCTGGAGCAAAAGCAAGAGCCAAGGTAGAGGTTATTTTTGGTTTTAACACATTAATTAGTTAGTAATGGTAGAAACTCCACACCTGGGGGAAAGCCTAAGCTACAATGGTCTTCCTGTCTAGAATTCAACTCTTATGTTTAGTGCCTCCAATTAAAAATAAAATGAAATAAAATAAAACAAAATAAAGTTTTAAACTGAAACTTTTCCTCCTCACATTTTGGGGGCACAAATTAGTGTAACTGTGTAACCCTGTCTTCTTTGTGGAACATGGTATGTAAAAGGTGTTACCTAATGTAACCATCACTGTTGGTATTTGGGTGTCAGCTCATTGTCAGGTTTGGCTATGGAACATTTCATAGATGTCTGCATTAACCCTAGCAATCTGTCATTCCCTTTCACTTATTCCAGCTCTTTAATGAGAATTTTTTTTGTGTTGTTCTCCGGGGAATGATAAATTTGAACAGGAAATGCCACTTGTATTTTCAAGCTTCAGTTCACATTAGACAACAGTATTACAGAAAGAAAACAATACTCTCCTCTGCCTGTAATGATTTTGTGGCATTTACAAGACATCTTTTTGCTCTCTAGGTCTTTTTCATCAAGAAATATTTTTGTTGACATTACGCTCATACCAAAGCAAATTAAATTTTATAAGTTTTTTCCAATCAGTATACTGATGGGTAATTAAGTGGAGATCCTAATTTCTTCTCAAAGTTTCTACATTCAGGTTTGCAGAGAAAAAAAAGGCTTTTCTTGTCTGGGATTATACAGACAGTGCACTCTCTGGAAAATAAGATAAATTCTTGCCCTCTAAGAAAACTGCAGTTTTTCTCTCTGAAGCATCTAAAAGTGCATTCCTTTTAGAGATGTTCTCTTCTTCACAGAACAGCATTAAGATTAAAATTTATTCTAAACTGCTTAAAAGAAAAACAGCAGGCAAAATTCATACCCCAAACACCTCCTGATCACTGCTTCAGAGGTCAGAGGAACAGGAGGGCTGCCTCTACACAAGTTGCATGGTAATTTAGCTAACTTGAGAGGCCTACCATACATGTGGAAATAAAGGAATCTGCATCCAAGGAAGATTTCTGCTACTACTAACAGATGAAGAAGAAATGGCAGCTAAGCTTTCATAAAAATAGCATTTTCTGCAGATGAAATTTCAACTTAGGAGCTAAATCAAGAAAGAGAGTTTGTGGACTTATTTCAGACAGTTTCTTCAGCATCTGAAAAGTTTTGGCCAGATCAGTATATCTTCCCTTGTATTTCAATAAGGAGGAAAAAAGCCTAAACATCACAGAAATTCTGGGAAGACTAAAAAAAGCTCTTCCAGCAAAAACTGCCCCTACCACTAAGACTAACATGTTGCCCTTTTACATCTTACACACAACACATGTACTTTTGAGCCAGGAGAGAGAAAAAAAAAAAAGATAACCACACAGAATTTAAGTTAGTTCACTGTAAAAGTTTGCCCAAGCCTGACAAACAAATACTTCTCGGAAAAAGGGGAAGGAAAAGTGTTGTGATCTCACTGAGTTTATTATCACAAGCACTGGAAACACTATGTGGGGAGAGAGGACAAAAAAGTGCAGAGTGAAGAGCTAAGGGCCAGGGAATCCATGGGCTAAAGAAACTGGGAAAAGAAGGCAGACAATTGCAGTCTGAGAGCAGATTGGAAAAGAGAACTGGGGTAAGGCACCTCGACTGAGAAGTTAGTGCTAAAACCAGCATAACAAATAAATGAATCTGTGAACATTAAAATTTTAGTGGAACCCAATTTAACTGAAAGCAGAGGAACGGTGAGAATTCAGAAATAGCTGCAAACCCACTAAAACCACAGATGAGTCTCATTCCACAGTGTTCTGGTATGCACGGGGGATGAAGGCAACAGGTTACTAGCTATGCCATCTCAAATACTAGAAGCTGACAGCTGTGTGACAACTGCGTGGGTATCCATATGGTGTTCCATGATGAATTTTGTATTTGAGAAGTCTAGAAAATTATGGGGAGAAAAAAAAAGTAAATTTATCACAGTATATATAAGCAAGGCAGCATTTGAGGGGAAAAGGTAGCATTCTTTCATTAGAAATACTGGCGTATGCAAAAGAAACTGAAGCCCTTCTCCAGGCCTAAAATAGAAACAGCAACCTCCAAGGCTAAATTGAACTGAGAACAATTATATTCTCTGTTTTAAAAGACTCCATGAATCTACATAAAATGCCAAATATTTCCTAAGGTAGAGCCTATCTCATTTAGCTTTAACCAGCTAAGAGTTAGATACTCCACATAAATTGTCATGGCTTTCCCCACAGTTAGTAAAAGCAGGGGAGGGAGAGAAGATCTGGCCAGAAGGTTACTGGTTTTAATAATTTCCAGATGGTAAGAGCTGCTTTTCGGATTTTGGACTCTCTCAACTTATATAAACGAGGGAGATTGGTTATGCAAGACCTAAAGCACTGAAACAGTGGGTGAGATTAATTCCACCCAAGTTACTTAACTTTGCAGCCCTTCTGTCTGAATGTTTTAATTTTGCATGCACAAACTTACATGCATGCACAAGTTTTTAAGGTACATTTCCAAATCTTATCAAGACTAGTAACCTCAGGAATATTACTTTCTCTGGATCATTATTCTTTGAGTTGCACTGCTACACTAAGATCATCACAGTTCATTGGATTGTACTTGTAATTAACATGCTGGAAACACAAAGTATTCCAAACTGTGCTACTGAAGTAAGAACATCTCCATTGCCAACGTAACTGCAGCGTCAATTCTCACATCCCACAAAGCAATCTGGCATAACTAGCAGCAAGAGCAGAATTTCTGAAGCTCATCCTTCTTCTTTTACCTGCATATTAGAGAATAAAGTATATGTTCACTGGTGAGGATCTTCATGAAGCTATAAATATCCCTGCTATGAGCCTTGCATTTCTTTTCTCTGGTATAATTAAAGGCACTACCTGAGATCAATAAAACTTTAAATAACTTGCAAATAAGGCCCCATTAGAAGTAGCTTTTCTCCTTATGTTAAGCTTCCAGAGGAATGCTTTAGATGAGATCCTTGAGCAAGAGCTCAAATATTTAACATGAGAGGTTTTCATACGAAAATTCTGAATTTAGAATGTATGTCATATATTGACCTCCTAGAGCCATATTTCTCTCAGTTCCAAGGCATCATACATATTCATTTAAACAGAGGTGAAATAAAAAGTAGCAACTGGAAAAGCTTTCTGATTGTTTGTGAAGTAAAGGTTTTGAAGCTTTTACTTAGCAAAATTTCTCATTAATGTTCAGTAACAGGACTCCTACTTCAGATTTGATTTAAGATTACTACAAAAATCCAAAAGCTAAACCTGTACAAGTAAGCTTGGAGCTTCATTGCAGCACTGGGTCTAAACTAGATGCAGATATGGAAAACAAAGCTTCCTCAGAGGAAGGGTGCCTTCTGTCCTTTGTAAACTGATATAGTAGCAAGCCTTCTGGTGGTACAGAGAGTAAACAATAGTTCTAACAGCAGTTTGTTGACTAGCATTTGTGCTTGAATGTGCTAAATCTGACTTGGTTTCATCATAACATGATTCTGGGTGTGATTTCTTTTTTTTAAAAAACTCCACAACATTGCAGTATAAAATTATATAGCAATAGCTCTGGACATGTAGCAATAAATAAAAAAGTTATCAAATGAATAAACTGGTTACTCTAAATGCAGTTGAAATCTTCACAGAAAAGGAAAAAAAAAACTTAGTCTTATCACACATTCAGCCAGTACTGTTTGAATAGTCAATTATCACCATCTCTTAAAAAAATAAAAAGGTGGCCTTGAAGAACGTTAATTGTTAACCTACCCCAGCCTAAAAATCAAGAGAAAAACCTCAAACAAATCCATAGATAAGAGATCCCTATACCTAATTATTCCTTTACTTTTATCTTTCCACATATTTGTTCTTTGCAAGAAAAAAAATATGCCCTCATAATTTGATTCCTAGCCAGATCTGTTCAAGAAGGGCATGTTCTTCCACTGAAAAATTCTAGGTCTTACTGTTTACTGCAGATACAGAGCTGTAAAACTAAACTGAGCTTTCATTTCCATTTTTCTTTTAATAGCTCAGAAGTGGTAAAAGATTGTCTTTGTTCACACAAACATATTTAGAAAAAAACACAGACACTTTAGCAATAAGGATAAATTTTCAGAAAGTTCCTGAAACACAATCTTCAGATGAAGAGACAAGTGAAAGCTGAGAAAATATAATCACAAGACTTGGGCTGTGAAATTTTTATTCATATTTTCATTAAAGCCTTGTACATGCCCGCTATATACTTTGATAAGAGATTTATTGCCATTCATATTTTATACTGAGACACAAGTGCTCAGTTCTCCTTACATCCATAAAAATGAAAAGTGCAACAGCATGCTAACCAGTACATCCAAAAACCTTTGCAGAAGCTACAGAAGGGACAGGCTAGTAGCATTTTCTAAAACTGACCAGAAGAGACCACTATGCTGCTGTAACTCATTAATTAAACAAATATGTGTGTGTGTGTGTGCATGTGTGGGTGTGCATACCTGTGCACAGCTCTGTACGTGTGCACATGTGTAATGGGAAGGATGCTAGTAAAGGAACAAAAGCCCACCTACAACAATATATATTTAACATTATCCATTTCATTGAGAACCCTACTAAATAGAAACCAAGAATACTACAGACAGGCTGATCACCCTTGATTTGCTTCTCTGATCCTGCTATCATCTAGACATCTACTCTGCATTCTCTTTTATGTTATCTGAGGAATATGGATGAAGGGGGCACTACACCCCAGAATTTCTGAGGAGAAATGCCACTCCCTCGCTTTATTTTTTTAAATAAAGCTAGAGCCCAAGGGATGGATGTTGTTTGGCCTACGTTTAGCCTTTCTAAAAGACAATGGGGAAGCTCCTACTAATTCTCTTTTGCTCCCCAAATAACTCCTTAGCACTGTAATAACATTTCTAGCAGGAATTAGGAACAGTAAGCAGTGGAACACAACAGGAAGGACTTACAAAATTAGAACAGGTTCAGAGCCCAGGGTGCAAGTCCATCAGATATTATCTTGTATGTTTCTTAACACCATTCCTCACTAGCTGATGCTTTGAGGGAGAAAAAATGGTAGTCACCACTTGGATGAGTTTTTCACACAAACAGTCACAGAAAACTTGATCCTGTAGAAGCAGCAGCTAGTCAGCTCTGCTCTGCAGATGGCATTGCCTGCAACATATTTCTGTGCATAAACATGGCATTACTCTATCTCTGTTGGAAATGTTAATTGATTTCAAGAAGATAGCTTGCCTCCTGGTCAAGATGCATACTGTCAAAAGAAGAGGTAGGTGGAACCAGTCAAGTTTTTAAAGTCCTACAGAATTTCATATTTCCACATCTCAGTGCATTATCACACTTAAAAATATCACCTATCTCTGTCATACCTCAAAACCACATTTCTTTAAAAGCCCATCTATAACCTAAAGGAAAATCAATAATGATGATAATCCTGTTCAGCCAAAGTTAAGTCTAAGAAAACAGTTTTGCAAACAATTTTCAGCACACTGGAATCTGTGGTAATCTTCTGTTCTTAGAACTGTATGAAAAATATGCTTCATAATTTGCATTTGGGAAGGAGTTCTCAGTGCTGTAAGGATTCTTTCTGAGCTGAAATATTAGGAGAGCTGTTTAATAAGGCAGCACAATTCTATGCCAAAACCTGAAAAAAGAACAACCACCCTTCCAGAGAACATAGGCATCTTGTTTCTGCTGCAGGAGCGTGTAACAGATCTGGTATGAATAGGATATTGGGGGAAGCGCTGAGAGAGTGCATGCATGAGCATGAGAAAAAACTGCACAAGGTGTCAAGAAAAAACACTGTTGATAATCAAGAATATTGTTCATGGGATGGTGCTTCAAAAGTAGAATTGAGTAAAACATTATGCCAAGCCCAGAAGGTTGCAGCACAGCTGATTCACAAGCAGACCACGCATCCCCCAACAGGAGGATGGCCACAAGGTTGCGGCTTATAATATATGAGCTCATCTTCTGTTAGCCCATCAAGCATTATGAACATACTTTTCAAAGGCAGACTCCAAACAAACAAAAGCAGAAAACAGACACACGGAAGATGAAGAAAGCAAGACTGAAGCTAAGGACTATCCCATAACAACAGACAATATCTAAACATTATATATGCACAAAAGATGTAAGAACTAGTTTGTCATCACCACCCAGAGGAACTTCAGAGATGAAGTGGGGACATGAAAGCTCCTTACCCCTGTCCTCCATCCTGCATGCTGGAGATACTGCCCAAATCAGACACCTCTCTCGAGCACATACACATCCCTTTATACTTCTAAGCGTGTGGGTACAAGGGTACAAGTGAATGAAACCATGAAGAAATGGGCATCCATGAGTACAATCATTTCACTTCAAGACCTGCAAATATTCACCCTCCTTTTATGCAAGGCTGACACTGAATTTCATTATGCTGATCTTTGTACACCCAGTACTGTACAGAAATTAGTCTTCACATGGAGGAAGAAACAGAAGATGCCTTATCAAAGTTTTTAAGGGGCAAGCGACTATAAAATCGGAAAGCAATGTTGGTATTTGTTTCCAAAAAAGAGTTACCTGTTCTGTTCAGAAACAAATCCTCACTTTGCTACACATCTGAAAAAGTGAAAATAAAATTGCATAAAGTGTGTGATTTCTCATAATGGGCAAAGTAAAGCCATTATGTTCTATGGTGTTAGGGCTTAAAAGTGACTTGCATAAAGATTGATCTAATTTAGCAATTTAAACAAAAATGAATCAGGGATAGTAAAAATGTAAATACTTTATAAATCCAGACAATGTTTTAGTTTTTATCTTAAATGAGAAAAGCATAAATAGATGTATTTAGAAAATGAGAAGCTAGCATGCAATTGGACTATTCTTGAAAAAAAGCAAGCAGCAGACTCATTAAGCTTTATTGTGCAGGTGCAGCTACACACAGCAAAAAGAAGTATGTGTTTTGAACAGTTTCAGAATTACACTATGTGTAGAAGGCACAGCTCTCATAAAGAATGACTCCAGTTCTCTGCAAACACTTAACAACTGCTGTTGGTTCAAAAAAGAGCACAAAGCAGTCTTAGCAGAAGTGGCCCCTATTCAGCCTGCCTTCCCACTGTATCCAAAACTTCTTGATTACCACACTCTGATGTCAGGTTTGTCTAGTCCCTTACTTAGGCTTTTAGCTATGATCAAACACCACATAAAAAGTACAATTATTAGGTCCTCTGCCCAAGAATTTAAAAATTTGCACAAATTTTAACAGCTGTAATGGTATAAAAGGAAACTACTTTCCTTTTTCCCCATTTATTGTTATCCAGGCTTTGAATGAGAAGTAAATACCACTATACTTCAAAAGAAGTAACAAACTCCCAGAATTTTTATTCAAAAAGAATAGAAAGGTTGATTTATATTTTAGGAGGGTATTCCATGAGTTAGGAATTACGCAGAAGTGAGTAATCAAGGAAATATAAATTGCTTTAACCAGGACATTCAGAGGCACAACTTACTATTTAAAAACACACTGTAATCTTTACTGATGAAAAACACAGTGCCAAGAAGAGCCTACAGTTTTCAGAAAAAAATGAAATTTTAGGAAAGTTTTCACTGTTATTGTGAATGTTTTACCTACACTGTCAAAGCTCATTTTGCAGGACTCCTGAGTTTTAAAAAAAAGGACTTTAAATTCACCAAAAAAAAATTTAGGAAAATAAGGTAATGAGAATGGCATATTCAAGACACTCTAGTGTACCAAAAATTTTAGATCAACTTGGTTGATACAAATAATTTTGAAAGCCAGACAGATGATCCAGACCCATTTTTACCATGGTACATTTAACAATCTACATGAATAATCTTCTGAAACACTGAGTTATGCTCCTAGTGGCCTTTGTTTAAATACAGAGTGTCCAGAAATCAGTGATCAACCTAGTGCTGTTAGAGCTGCTCATGTGGCCTAGAAAAGTTTAAAAACTCCACAAGAACCCCTCACAGGAAAACAATTAGCCTAAAATTTAGAAATACTATTTTGTTTGCATCAATTATGCTATACAGTAATTTGCAATTTGATGACAAGACCAGATTGTAATCCAATATTCAACCAAGTTCATACTACTACAGATGTAGTCCTATAATTAGCCATATGCTGTTCCCTCTCCCATATAATAATGCGCATTAACTATAAATTCCCTCACGTGCACCACTACTTTCCTAATGATCCAAGACCCTACATCAGGTCTCTAAAACTCATCTATAGAAATTTCTTTTGCTATTGCTTCTCGGAAATATGCAGTCATGCTCCTAAACTTTAATTATCAGCATAAAATTTTCAACTTTTTGCAAGAAAAAATTATTTGTACGGATAGCCTTGCTTTGGGTGCTCATCACATCCACACTTAAAAATAAGATTTCACTTACAAGGACCTTAAAATGAGATACAGCTCTACAAGCTGTTTGCAATTAAGAGCCATTAAGGGCAGCCACAGAACACACTGCTGCAGGTCTGAATATGATTCCTGTATTATTACAAGTGTAATGATATATAATCCCTTTGCAGATGGATTTTGCAGCAACTACTAGGGGGCTTGTTTATTTACTGGCAATCTTCCAAGTGAAGTTCTTAATTCTGGCATAAGCAGTAAGCTTTCACTCAGCAACACGAGTAGTCACAGCAATAATTCATATAAAATATTATGTAAAATAGTATCAAAAATACACACAGTTTGTTTAAGAAACAAAAGAAAAAGGGCAAAAGATGTCTGGTTTCTCCAGAGCCCTTAGTGTGACCAACTGGAAGAAACTGTCTGATTAAAAGAAATACTGATCTGAGATACTGTGACTGCAACAAATTGCTGGTCTTTGACTTAATTTAAATTGAAAACCATCAGTAATACATTTTACATATCCTTCCAAAGCGAAATGAATCACTCTTGTTATTTTTAACTCAGGCTTCTATGCTTCTTTCACCTACCTCCATTACTAAAGTACAAGGGTGATTCCCTGTTCATCTCCCTCACCCTTCTAGTTTTGAAGATCTTCTGCAGCATCAGGTGTCTCTGCACCCCAGCTTTGTACTGCATGAAATGTTATAGTGGACAAGCCAACCTAAGCCATCCTGATTTGTGGCACTGAAAGCAAAAACCCTCACACTGTACTGCTTGCAACTGAACATTGAAAAGATAAAAATTTTTTATATCCCCTTCCACAGCAAGGTAATTTCTGCCCTCTGAAAGCTCTGTCTCTTATCTTTGCCCTGCATCTTCCATTTCTAAATACTAGCCGTGGGGAGCAAAGGAGGGATGGAATGAGAATTTTTAGTTCTGAATACCATCCATATCTGAGCAGGGTTCCTAACATGACAAGCACAAAGGAGGAGGTAAGGGAATGGAATATCCTACAAGGGAACTTTCAAACACCAGTCTGGATTGTCAGAAAAGACTCAAAGGGAAACAACACAGCACAGCTGCAGACATCAAAGCAGATCATTCCATTGATATGGCTATGACTGATGTTATTAACAAAAACCATTAATTTTCATAAAATCATCTAATATCCTTAGCTGGAAATGACCCCCAAGGATCCTCGAGTCCAGCTCCTGGCCATGCACCCCAGGAATCACACCATGTTCCTGAGAGTATTGTCCCAATACCTGTGGAACTCTATCAGGCTTAGTGCTGTGACCACCTCCCTGGGGAGCCTGTTCCAGTGCCCAGCCAGCCTCTGGGTGAAGAACTTTTTCCTGATATCCAGCCTAAACCTCCCTTTACCATTCCCTCTGGTAATTTAATGCACTTAAAAATGCATTCAGGCCCACTTTGTTAAACCCTGGCCAGGCCCTCTTAAAGAAATCATTTTATGTGACTGATAAAGATAGCAAGGGTTTATATAAGATCAAATTAAATAAAACTCTGAAACAGAGCATATCTTAGCAACATATAGCAGAAGCAACAGACAGAAAACAATAAAAGAAATGAAAAAAATATCTGGAACTACCTTACTTTATCCCCTCATCCTACATAGCCTTACAAGTGTGAACCCAAACATTTACTTCAGTTAATCCCAGGACTCGGACTTTGGGAAAATTAGGACAACACCAAAGATCTATTTTTTTTTTTCAGTACTGTGGGTAAGTCATTTTAGAATCTGATAGTTTCCTCAAAATTAGTACTTTAATAGTTCTTATTAAGAAACGTATTACGAAAAAACTCTTTAAAAATAATTGAAGAACAAGAGAGACTTGGGAATAAGATTTTGAGGAAATGAAATAAAAGGCAGCAGTATTGTGATACAGAGACTATTACAGCCCACCTTGGGAGTGAGAGGGGAGACTGAATTAGTAGTGGTCTGCTCGAGCTGTGGCAACTCAGCAAGTTCAGTTTCTTTGCTCCATTCTGCACAACTATCTGATCCTTGCAGCACTAACAGTACACATATGAATCTTCCACTTCCTTGAATGTAAATCACCACTTTATTGACATCATATTTAAAACCACATCAGTCATATTTAAAACCACATTGATATAATGCTGATTGTCTGTTTCCCCCTGCCACAGGGGACTGAGAGGACTTTGGAAGAGGTTCAGGTGAAGACAAATGTCACAATGCAGCAATGAAAAATGAAATCTATATAAACTGCCATAGCATATTCTCACCTACCCTGCATAGGAAGCAGTTACAGATGTCCACTGTATGTCTCCTACAGGTACAGAAAGCAATGCCTGAAGTGAATCAGCACTAATCAAAGCTTGCCTCTCACTGCTGCACTCAAGGAAATGCCATGGAAGTAGAGTTTGGAAGTCCAACAAAAAATACTCTGTATCTAATATTTCACAACAGAATTACAGAATTCTATAAGGAATTCAAAAGGTAATTCACTGTTGCATAGTGAAGTTGAAGCAAGTGGGTATTAAAGAGTTACTATGACTCTCAGCACTATCACTTGCCTAATAGCTCCATTTTCCTCACATAATACTTAGGACAGATCCCAACTCTGACTACTGCAAACATTTAATACTGGCAAACTCTATTCACCCAGAAGGTCCAAAAAGTCTCATATTTATTGTATGTGTTTTACTCAAGTTTTGGCACAAAAAGCCACCAGTGATATGATGCTTTAGCCCAAGGAACAACAGCATTAATGGAATAATCTTCCATAGGTAAGCTGCCATTACTGAAAGAAAACAGTATGCTGCACAGAGATTTTACCCTGGCAACAATTAAAACCAAAAATCTTGCCACAAAGCCAAACCAAATTTGATTAACTGAGAAAATTAGCATATTGCTTTTAATTACATTAAAAAAAAAAACAGCAAAAAATTTGAGGATGAGGGGAAAAAACACAGGCAGCAATCTGGTCTCATTTTGAGAACTGAGATTTTTCATTTACTCATCATTTCATTTCTCAATCAACCAAACAGGAACTACTGTCAAATCAGTCACATCCAAAGTAAGACAAAAAAGAACTGTTCTCATTTCAGTACAAAAGATTATACCACAAAAGTTGAACTGCAATGACTGTATTCTTCAGTCCAAGTACTTGACTTAACACATGCTGAGGAGCTGAGGAACCTTGACAGTCAAATCTAAAGAAAGTACATGAAAAACACAACTGAAAAATCCTGCAACTTTTACAAACAAGTACACTTACTTTTTGACACGAAAGGGGAACTCTAACAACATAAATATGTTTAGCAGATTTAAAGTGTGAAAGTATTAATAACATCAGCAGACACAAGAGTTGGAAAAGGGATTCTAACATGCACCAGGGAAATTCAGAACTCTGCTTTTATGACAATATTAGAGAAAATCCAAATGTTCTATGAGTATGAAGTTCTCATTTGCTCTATGAAAGCAGAGTGACCAGATTCCTGGTGCCTGTACATAAAATTTCTGAGAAAAGACCAGGAGGAAATAGAAATGAGTGCACAGTTTTAGAAATATGCATTATCTGAACTACCTGTCATCCTAGATGATGGAATCACTCTTTATGGGTACACAAAAGGTGGTGGAATGGCTTGTGTGACCAGAGCTCTGCCACAAAAGATGCAGCTCATCTTCTGTTAAATATCCTACAAAGGCAAGGACATCCTTGCAGAGGAGAAGGGGGCTTGAATGCAAGTTCATTTGCTTTCAAATAGCTAAGACAAAAGTCAAAAGTTCTTGCACAAGGGTTGGAAGACAGAACAACACAGATTACAATAGGTGGAACACCTGCTTCAAAGTATCTTATGAAGAGAGCAAAATAAATAAAGACTTTTTAAGGGAAGCCTTACAATAAAGTCCAGTTTTCACAGAAGACTTAGAGCACTCCAACATTTGCTGCTAGGGTAATACAGCATGATGGAGACAATCAGATTTTTGGAAAACAGAGAAGAGAATTGCTTGACACTGATCAATGAACCAAGAGGAACATGAAGGCTGATGATAACCTCAGAAGCAATGTGTGTGCACCCTGACAGAAGACCACTGTACAAGGAGGAATTAGTGATGCACATCAGAGCTCACTTGTGGGGGCCCAGGCTCAGCTGCCTGGACTGCAGGACAAACTCAGCCAGGTCATTGTACCAGGGGAGCCTGCAAGCAGCTCCCATGCAGCATCTGAGCTACATAACCTGTGTGGCCTTGCCTTTATCCAGGGATGTAGCAAGAGAACATATTTCTGTTTGACAAGAGAACTGATTGGGAGTTTTCTTTTAAAAGAATTCTGCAATAGCTTGAATAATGAAAATAGTGAAAAAACCCTTCTTACAGACTGGTCTTCACAGTATGCTGCACTCTGACCAGAGGCCATTTTGATGCTGCACAACTGAAGATTCCCAGCATCTAAAGAGATGTAGCATCACCTGTTCCATTTTTCCTTTATTATAGTGAAGTTATACTCACTGAAGAAGCAGCCCTTTAAATTACAATTTACAGAGCCTGTGTTCCTTTCTTATGGGTATTACAGCAGCTCCACCACGACAGTGGAATTTAAGATTCTGAAATAATTAAGAGAGAGGGACAATAGAAATACAGCCCTGGACTTTCAAAAGAACAGATTTCACCTTGTTCTAGGGTCTGCTTGGAGGCAGCCCTGAAGAGCAAAGGAGTCTATGAGAGCTGGCTGTTCTACAAGAATTACCTCCTCTAAGCACAGTGATGTCCACAGGAAAATTTTTTTAAGTTGGCCAGCATTGGTAAAAGGAGAATTCCTGACTCTGCTCAAACACAAATAAATACTGTGAAGTGTGAAGAAGTGGGTTAGCTGTAGAAACAAACAAATAAACGTAACAAAACAAAAAAAAGAAGTTTCAAAGGGAAAACTAAGAAAACCATGACTCTGCTGGTCCATGGGGATTCTAGTAATAAAAGACATGAAAAAGGCTGAGATACTCAAAAGAAATGTAATGATTCTGCTACATATGCATATTCACTTCATTTTCTAATGAGTAAAATGTACCTTCCTTTAAGGGGTGAGCAAATATTTCTTTCATGTGTTCTGAGGCAAACAAACAACTAACCAGAATGCAATGCAAGAGTATTACAGAAGGCTCAAACATGACAAAATTAAATATTAGGCTAAGAAGACATTGCCTGGAAGTATTAAACCTATGCCAGAGGTTATTCTTTATTATTCTTCAATGCACTGAAATGCCAAATAATTCTAACTAACATTTCTTTTTGTTTCTTTTTAATATGGGAATTGAGTGGTGTTTATCTCAAAGAAAAAGGTCTAAAAATGCCTCATACTATTAAGACCAAAACTAGACACATTCCTAAAATAAAAGACAAAAAAACCCCATCTCATTAGGCAGGAGATTTTGGACTTATAAGAACAACTGGGACCAAACTTCCCAATCATTGACTGTATACCCGGGCTCAAGACCTTTGGTAACACACAGCACACTGCAAGAGAAGAAGAAGTCAAGAAGATTTCATCCATTTCAACTATGCTTTTAGAGAAACTGCATCACCACACACTTCCTGCCCCCCTGTCTAACCTAAAAAACCATCAATTTATACATACAAATACATATATGTAGGCATAGAATCATAGAATGTCCAGAGTTGGAAGGGACTCACAAGAATCACCAAAGTCCAACTCCTGGCCCTGCACATGACACCCCAAGAGTCAGAGCTTTTGCCTGAGAGCCACTGTCCAAATGCCTCTCATGGTTTGACTGCCTGCTTGGATGAACCCATCTTCCTCTCCAGCCTGGCTTGTGGTGAGCTCTGTCTCATCCTAAGAAACAAACCCTGTTCCAGCATCATCATCTTCTCCACTTACCTCAGGCATCTAAGGATGTATTTACCTCATTTCTATAGACTCTACTCGCAGCTGCAATTGCCAGTGTTCCTCCTACAAACACAATTTATTATCTCACAGTGCAACATTTCCTTTTCACACTGGCTTTTGGCTTAATCTTTTTCTTGAGGCTTCTTTCTCCACGTGCCCACCTTTGGAGACCTATGGCTTTACCACAGCATCTTCCTATCATATTATTGCCCAACAACTCTGCATGAAGCAGGAAGACCACTTTGTAAAGTAAAATGGATACTGATTTTATTTAAAGGGCAAACATTTGACAAGTCTTAAACATCAGCAAAGATTCTTTTCCTCAGCCATGATCTCTGACACTACTGAACTGTTCAAGTGGTTTCTCCTTTCAGAAAACAGCCAAAATACAAACAAGCCAAGACAGCCTTTTTAAATAGTTTGTAACTATTAAAAGTATTTCCAGTATTTTCAAACACAATGCACTTCAGTGTATTTCTTTAGGAAACATCCTCTTACTAAATGAAAAAATAGGAAAAAGCTTTTCAGAACATCATCTCTGCTTTTTTTCAACATTATTTGCATTCACTTAGCATCAGAAAAAACTCCTCAGATAAACAAGTAATCTTTATGCACAAACCATAATTAGCAATGAAGGATTTGGGATAAAAACAGTCTGTATAATAATGTAAACACAGTCATTGTAGAGGATCTAGTTTAGCTTTTCTGGTAATGTTCTTTTACCAAAGGAAAACCACATATAACAATGACAAGGTATTTGTTCCTTATGCCATTCTCCCCTACTTAAATCTATATACATATGCCAGTGAAATGCACTGAGGTAAAAAACTACATATTTACTGAAGCATTAGTGGATTATATGTTGGAAAATTGCTGCAATTAAGGGCTGGCTCCTCATTTCACACAAAATTTACCCTCTCAACAATACAGTGGAGATATATTGACCTAAAATAGCTGGGATTTTGATCATGGCATATTACCACTATTTATAAACATTAATATATATACTTCTAGATTCAAAAGTATGCCCACCAGCAGCCAAACAGTAAAAAAAAAAAACCAACCCACCAAACAAAAACCAAAAAGCAACAACAACAATAAAAACAAAATACACAAAAACTCCAAACAATAACAAAAAACAATCACCAAAAACCCCCCAAAATGCAACAAAAACCCCCAAACCATACATCCTTGCATTTCCAGGTAAATCTGTTAAGACTGTATGAAAGTGTATTTAATCTTTGTACTCCTATACAAGTAGGAAAGGCCTAATTTAACTTTTATAGAGTTATTCTTTTTTTGGTAAAAGACACAGCTCCTAAACTTATCTGCTCCCAGGAGCTCGGTGCAGCTTGTTGTAAGTGAGAATCAGAAATCAGTTAGATGAAAACAGTAATATGCCTCACCTTTTCTTTAGATCTCCAAAAACTGGAAACCCTACATCTTAGTAAACCCAGCTGCTAGAAGCTTAAAGCAACACTACTTTGTTTTAAACCTTTAGCACAGCTGTTTCCATTAAGATGAAGCTGTAGAAAAAAATGGTGTGACCACCAAAAAATTTAGATGCTCACAAGGAAGGCAGCAGTCTTACACAGGCTGTTTGAACACCTTCCTCTGTTAAAGGACTTTCCTTTCTAGATATCTGGTGTGCTGCAAGGTATTCTCATAGGAACCTGGGCAATAGATTACCCTGCCAATATACCATAGTTTTAGAGAACTGAACTCTTCTGCATGAGCATGAATAGACACGCACAGCTTCAATTTCACTCAGCAATGCAGGAAATCTGAGAAACCTATTGAGTCTGGGTGAGGTTGCTTTCCATAAAGAACAGAGATGCCTAGTACAAACTGTATCATCAGGTGTTCTCAAACTACTCCCCCTGAATCTTCATACCATTAATATCTAAAAAGACCCAATTTACCTAAGTCACTCTCTTGACTGTTATAAATCCCCAAGCCCAACAAGGCTTCAGCTGGAGAGGACCTTAAGTTCCAATTTATTTTTCCTTTTTTAAGTCAGTCCAACAGTGTAAGACACACCAGATAGAATCATGCTGTGTGCAAAAGCCCTTCTATGTACATGCTAAAAGTCACCATAGGAACATAAACCCTCTGCACAGTCCAAACTTATTCTAGAAAAAAGGTAAGAACTACATAAAAAGACTTTTGTATATTCTTGCATCACTACAATTCTGTGATTCTGAAATGTTTTGCTTCAGAGAAGTTGTTTTATTAAATGACTACACTGCAGCTTCAAAGACAGCAAAGTAGTTTGTGTCAGCTTCGTGTTGATGAGCAGCAAGTTCAATACATTCAACTTACATTCAAGTTCAATACATTCAACTTACACACTAGTTAAAATAGTGTAGACAGGTTGCCAGACTTCAGTTTTGTACCAAACACTGGGTTTTCTTTCCTTTTTAACTTCATTTTCCAAATTAAAATCAACAACCAAAAAAGTCACTGCTTCCTTGCTGCCATTTGATCATCCTACAGATGTCAAAATCCCTCATGGACTCCCCTTTATCTCCCCTGCCCCTTCCAAGACAGCCAAGTGCTTCTACAGCAGTATCTGGCAAGTAGTTTGGCATTCTAATTAAGACTGCTTGAGCACAACCCATGTTCCAAAATAGTTTTTTGGGTCTCTTTTCTTAAAAACTCTCTAAGTTGAAATTAATAAAGCATTAGTAATATTTCAGAGAAATATTAAACACAAAAAATTGAGATCTGGTACTAGATACAGCCATTTCCCCTGAAACTTGCAATGAAAATTGCTTTGAGTAACTTACTGCAAGAAAAAGTCCACCCCAGATGCCATGTCTCATACATATTAAAGTGATAGCTCTCATCAAAAGTCAATGCTTCACTCAAACACCAACATTTCCCTCTGACTTCAAAGGAATTCACTTACCTTGTGTCTGCATTTAAGTACAACGCCATAGGCTCCTGAAACAGAGAAGATGAGAGATAAGCCATCTCAAAGCAGAAAAAAAATAAAAGTGGCAAGATAAAACAGTGTTGAGCAACCTCCCAACTACAGAAGTAACATTGTTCCCAGTATTATTATTCAGAACTTACATATATAGGTGCTAAATCTCTAAACACTGAAACAATTCCATAGAAATTGCTCAAAAGTAAATGGATTTTAAAACACTGAAATTATTTTTTTTAGAAATACGCTCGCAGGTAAGTTTGATAACTTGCGTCTCCCTAGTACAACTAATGAGAAATCAACAAATTAAACTTTTAAAAGGGAAAAAAACCAAAACCACAAAACAACCCCAAGCCCCCACAAAACTGTTCTGTTTCTCTTCCCTTCCTTTCAGCTTCCAAACTCCTTCATCCATCTGACAAGGAAATTAGCAGAAGCTCTAGATAATAAACACATACAAGAAAAATTTTGCAGTTGATTACTTATTATCATCTAAGTCAAATCTACAAAATTCTAATTAATATATTATTAAGATACTACTTACCTTCACCTACAACCCCAAGGATCTCAAATTTATTCATCACATTACCAATGTTAGGAATCTTCATCAAGACAAATTCCTCTTACGGTGAGAGCCACAAATCATGGCACAAGTGGGACCGTCTGAAGATTTTGCAAAAGGCAGTTGTGAGAAAGCTCTTGGGGAAAGAAACTTCCACCTTGATCAACCAGACTTCTCACACCCTCTTTTAATTTCTAGGCAATCAATAGCTTCCTGGGGAAAGAAAGAAAATAACACAATTAGTACTTTGATTTATTTCAGTAAGAGAAAGCAAGGGTACCAAGACATTACACCTATACAGTCTAACAACTTTAACAGACAATTAATTTAGTTCTACATTTCATGATCAGGAGAGCTTGGCAGCAGGTATGATGGACAGAACCCATTGACACCATACATCTGATACAACAGCTGGCCTTGTAATCCCATACACAGGATGTCTATTACAATAATAACTTGCTGGCATATAGTAATTTTCTATAGAACAGAGGCAAACAAAAATGTTGTCAGGAACTACCTCAGTAAGCAAAAATAAGCTTATAATTATTTATGGTCCACTTGGTGTATGTTCATAGCTAGGTACAGAAACAAATTTTGTTTAGTTATTTTCTCATTTTTCCACTGTAATGACAAAAAGGATATGGCAGAAAGAACATTCTACAGGAGAAAATTGCTTTCTACTACTATGTTCTGTGATTATCAAGAAAAAAATTAAAGGAAATTAATTTGCTAGATTGATAGGAATGAGATTTTAAAATTATTTCCATTATCAGCTTATTTAAGAAATCTGATAAACAGAAAAAATAATGTCTTCAAAGGGTTTTTTCCATGTTCCCCAAACACTGAAGTAATTTTTCAAACTAAGCAACTATACGTAGGGTAAAGAAAAAAGGTTTTTTGGCTGTTTTAGGCTGACCACTTCTCTGCTATCCTATTAGAAGCTTGATTTTACTCATTCATACTGCATTTGCTACCTTAATTTTCAAGGCATGTATCCCACATTCAAAAATGGGGAAATAAAACCCCTCAATTGCTTTCAGCATGAATTGGAAATATACCGTCTTCACAATTCAGCGACTCAAGGACAGAACTACTCAGGAAGAACAGGATGGCAGGATGGAAGTGAATACATTTGATTAAGTTATGTGTAATGGGTGAGTGTGACCCAATAATGCTGGGTTCAGCTCACACAAATAAGATGTCACTGTAAGCCAGGGGTGCTGGCCAAAAGCCCAGTTTTGACATGGTCATACACAACAAAAGGACAACCCAAGGGTGGAGAGGAATCACAATGACATTTGCTTCAGCAAGACACAGGCAGATCATGTGGGGAGGGGTTGTTACTTTAGAAGCAACTCCAGAGTTAATCAACCACAGTGATTTGAAAATAAAGCAGTGAGTTCCAAATTAAAGGGATAGTTAGGGTTTTCTGGTTTGCTTTTGTTTTTCAGAAAAAGCTGTCCAGTTCTTTATTAATTATTTCAGTGGTTTAATTTACTGTTTTAATTAATCAATTTTTTTCTTCACTGGTTAATTGTACAAAAGACTCTTTCCTTTCCCTTCCATATGTTCTCCTCCTATTTCATTTGGCATCTCCTCACAAAAGCCTTTTTGCTGTTTGTCCAGACTTTCTGGTTACATTAACGAACTTAAAAAAATGAGGTCCTGGAAAAACAGGAGCATCTGCTCAGCTGCACCCATCAACATGAGAACAGAGCCCACACTGAGCTGCTTCAGCTTTCTACTGAAACAGGCTGGTGCCAGGCACAGGGTGCAGCTGATGTCCCCATGCTGCAGCTGAGTGACAGAAATGCTGCTACAGAGACCTTGAAACAACGACTGATGCCACCAAAACGTAAGCGAGACACAACAGAACTGGTCAGCCAAGTTCAGAACAGCAAAGTTACTTGCCAGAAAGAAAAGTCATAAAACATATATTGTTCTCTATCAGCACTATTCAGTAACATCACCAAATCTGTTACTTCAGTTCCCAAAATTATTCACTGACAAGTCTTTCTATAAATTAGTTTGTGATAAATTGATTACTTATCAGCTGGTATCACTGTACACTCTCATTCTGCCTTACAGCGCACACAATACTTCCTAGATATATGATGGAACAGTAAAGAAACTTATGAGATAATGTAACAAAAGCTCAAGAAGAAATTAAGATGTAGTTTCATTTGTCCCTCATCCATAATTTCTAAATTTCTCATAAACTACTTGAAGCTATACAAGCCTGCAGCTCGTGATACACTATTTTTATTTTCAGTTCTGCAAGTTTATTCAGTATGAATTCTAGTTTTTTACTGGGGACAAAGGTTAGACTTGCAAGCAGTGAATCTTCCTTTCTGAAATCCCCCAGCTAGGGAGATTGTGGATCCTCAACCCCAGCAGTGTTAAAGGCCAGGCTGGGTAAGGCCTTGAGCATCCTGTCTAGTGGGAGGTGTTCCTGCACATGGGAGGGAGGGTTGGGAGAAGATGATCTTTAAGGTCCCTTCTAATTCTTAAAATTCTGATTCTATGAAATTCAATGCTGTGTATCTTCTCCCCATGATCACATATCATCTTCCCTTTTCACTTCATCAGAAGAGCCACAGAAAACTGATCCCCTGCTATCCCTGAATTCATGCCACCTAGAGAATCATTTGCATGTAATTCCTTATAGACAAAACCCTGTCAACTCACTTAGTGATTTTCACTCACCATTAGTGACACACTTGAGCTGGCCCAAAGAAACACACAAACCAGCTTCCCTAATTCTCCCCAAAGTGCATCGTGACTGACTGACATCACAGGGAACACAGGGGGCTCCCAAAAGCAAATTGCACTCAAGTGAGCCCCTCTTTTACACTAGCTCCAGGCAGCCTTTTGCCCAATTCTGGTGAGGGCATTTTATGAAAACTTAATCCTGAAATTAAAAGGAAAGCTAGTGAAAGATGACCAGGAGCACACAGCACTAGTATGGATTCATATCCAAACACTTTTTGTCCCAACTCTTTTGCCTCAAACTGGGCTATAATTCAAACATTAGTGATGTCAGACTAGTTAGACCCAGTTAATCTCTAGACAAAATTTATATGCTTATTTAAGATCTATGTCTTCAAAAGCTGCTAAAGACTAGAACCAAGCTGCTAAAATATTTGTTCAGTGGCAATACCCACTATTTGGGATTCTTTTATCAAAATGCACTGGCCTTGTTAAGATTGTTTTGAAAATCACTGATTCTTGCAGGGAATCTGGTAACATGAGCTCAAAACTCCATGAATGACACAGAGTCTTAATGAATGTCAGAGTGAGTAACTGTAATAACAAAAACAAGGAAAAACACCTAGAAGTTTAAACAAAAGCTTAAGCAAAACAGAAGTTTAAACAAAAAAGTAAATTCAAGAAAGTTATCCATAGCAAGAACTACTTTATTCTGTAACTTAGTGAGGACAGGCTGGATTCTTTCCAGCTGAACACTGGAAATAGCAAGGAAAACCTCAGCTAATAGCAAGGAAAACCTAACAGCTGGCACAATTTCATTCTTTGCACTGAGTGCCACACTGGTCTGTTTTCCTAAGTTGCTTGCTGTCCAGAATAACCCTTGCAGAAGTGGAAATAAGGCCCTCATTTACCTCTCAAAGGCTCTCAGTATGGAAACAGAAGTCATTCCCCTAATATCCCTTTCTATGGCAGTCAGATTCACAGCATATAACAATTTATGAATTAAACCAACAGATCTCTGAGATGCCCTCAACATTGCCATGATATTCTACAAAAAGCAGAGCCAACTCAGCAAAATGAACTGTCATGAGATGAACACAAAAAAAATTAGTTTTATTTAATCCAGAAGTGTAACAGTGTGAGACTTTAACACAAAAGTAGCTGTTTTGCAACAGCATGTAAGGCTTATATGTAAATCCCAGAAAACATACAAACATTTTCAAAATGAGCATACAGAATACGACAGCATTATGGTACCTGATCATTTGAATTGAAATTAAAGCAGTGGGGAAAAACCCCAGCTTTTTCATAACTCCTTTTCCCTTCAGGACCATTAGGAATTTTAGTGCATCACCCAAAAACATCAGACTTAACCACTCAACCCTAAGCCTCAATCATAAGTAGACATGCTATTCTTAATTTCATAATCATCAATATCTGTGTGGAGAGAGAAGCACTTTTTACACAGATTTTAGTAGAGACAGTGAGAATAACTGAACACGTGAGGTAGATGTTTGGCTTCACAAAATGTAGAGAAGTAAAACTGTTCTAGAAATACAGTTAAATTTGTACATCTATATCTTGAAAATCAAGTATTCAGTTAATGTCATTTATCATGACAGAAAGAATGCAATCTTCATCCTGCTGAACTTAGTTACAAACTTCTGACTTTAAAGTCATCCATGAGCTTTTAAACAAGCTTCTTGCCAGCAGATAATACACCCCTCTTGCTCTTCTAAAAGAAGAAGAAAAACTTAATGTTTTATTTATTATGTTTACCCACCAAGAGGCCACAACTAGGAATTTCTAGAGGCTGATTTACATTTTCCTCTGTGCATTAACAAAACAGTCAGTCCCTATGCAAATGTCAAGAACTTATACCATAGCATCTTTGATGGTTATGCATTAATCCACACCCTGGCATGTCTTCTGTCAAACAAGGTACATGGATGAAAGAAGAATTAACCACTTCTGTCAGCAATGATACATCATTCAGCACCTTTGCTCTTCGTCCCCAGTATACCTGTAGCTCTATTCATTGAGGTTTTCCAGGAAAACCCTAGTCAGATTTACAAGCACCCAATTCAGCTTTATAGCAGTAAATACAAGTGACAGGGTAAAGAAAACAGGTGAGGGTTTTTTTTTTTTTTTTTTTTTTGTTTTTTTTTTTGTTTTTTTTTTTTGTGGATTTATTGATCCAGAGGAAGGTGTCAGGTTTATTATGATGAATTACTGATCAGGAAGAAAAAAAATCAGTAAATGAAAAGTTGAAAGTTGTAAGGAGGAAGCCAGCAGTAACATTCTGACTGAAGGAATGCAGAGAAAAATAATCCAATCATACTCCTAATGACATTGTACCAGTCTCACTCCATAATTTGAAAAAAAAAGCTACCACTTTATTTCTCCATTTTATGGAGGGACAGTAGATCTTCTAAATGAGATAAGATTCTGGAGAAAGAGCCATCAAGATTTCACAATATGAAGAAATCCACAACAAGGAAGATGAAAAAAAGAAAAAGCTGAAGAGATAAAAAGCAACAAGAACTTAACAATTATAGCAAGCCATTTTTCATACTCAAACTTCAATCTATCCTCTGCTCATAAGAAAAAAAATAGGAATGAAAAGAACAGCTGGTGAAAATAAATACAAAATTTAGAAAGCTGTCAAAATTGAACAAATTATGTAAAAGCAAAACACCAAGGTTCCTTGCACAGGCTCACAGATTTTAAAATTCAGCTTCAATGTTCTTGACATTGCTAATAGCAGCATTGGACCCTGACTTCACTATTGCTGGTTTTTGGAGAATTTGCTCGGGATTTTTTGGTTTTAGGTTTTTTAACAGCTGTCGATACATCAAAACCTGCAAAGGCATCTGAATGATTATACATCAATGGAAGGCATCATCACTGGCCTAAAGACAGATCTCCACGGCCACAGGGCCAGGAGTGCATGGGGGAAGAACCTGAACAAAGTTCCCATCCTGCAGCAAGCAAACAACTAGAAAAAGGGTGAATCAGTTCCCAACTATTCAAGATACCTGTTTGGTTAAATTCCTAATGGAAAACTGAGCTTGAAGGCCAGGGAAGAAATAATGATTTGGTTTGTTTTATCTTGTTCTATGAGTGCTCTTTTTTTTGTATCCAAGTACAGATTCAAAAATAAATTCAGCTCATCCTGGATATATGAACTAAATTCACTTCTCTGAGTTAAAACACAGGATTCACGATCTTCCCTAACAGCTGTGGCCAACTCAAAAAGAGTGGGTGCTTAGCAGGATGCTTCTAAGACCATAATGACAAATAAGCAGACTGATTATGAAAGCACTGAGCACAAAAGCAGCTCCCATGAGTCATAACAGGAGGACAGGAAAGACAATTTTGCTTCCATTTTAGTCTTGCTCTCCAGCAAGAACCTTAACAAGAAAGTCTATTGTGGGTGTGACAGCTTCTTACGCAGTTGATGCCGATCTTTGCGCATGCTGGGTGGGCCTCACTGTACCTGTGGCAGCTCTGAAGGAAAATCGTCAGAGGATAAAACTCTCAACAGCAACCTGTGAAACCCAAAGCCTTTGCAGCTTCTTCTGGCACAAGGTGCCTGACACTTCACACTTTCATTTCTACCCAATACAAGTGCCCAACATTTGTAGTTGAAGTAAAAGCACACTTTGGCTTAGTGATATATTCGTACACAAAGAGAAGGAATATTTTTTTTTTAGATAATAAAAGGTTTTATTTCATAACAGAATAGCTTGCTGTGGAAGAAGCTAATTTCTTTTATCTGACACAATATTTGTAGTGGTCTCCTTGGAAGGTGGTTCTTAATTTTAATCTTTCCTTCTCTCTTCTCAGAACATCAGTCTCCAGTAATAGCCTATATTAATTTGTCATGTTGCCTATGATTTAGTCCCATATTATTTTTGACAATCTGCCATGGACTTTAAATCCTCAATATAATATTACAAAATAATACTACAGACATTCTTTCATTTTTAGAACTACCCAAAAGAGCTGCTATTTTCAGTTACACATCAGGACTCACCTTGCAGCTAATTCCAATGTTTAAAGATACATACTTAGGAATAAGAAGGGAAAAAAAAGGCACAGGGGCAGAGGGTGTTCCTGTCCAAGTACAATATATTCTCTTGAAGGGGACACGTAAGAAGCAGCCAGGCAGCTGGAGGACTGCTCTGAAATCTGAGCTCTGCAGGACAGCTGTGGAAAGAATGGGGCTCCCGAGTGTGCCCACCACGCTCCGGGTCCCTGGCATCCACTGGCACGGCGAGGGGTTCCTCTGTACACGGGCAGCAGCCCCGACCCAGCCCTGCACTGCTGCAATGCACTGCTGGCAGCAGACAAAACGACACATGCAGAAGACCCGGCCACTTCAGAAAAAATCTTCTGATGCGTTCTTAACTGGATCAGCCACTGAATCTTTCATATGTGCACACACAAAGCATGCTGGTGATTTAGTGAGACTGAAATTCTGCTAATCTGACAAACTTTCCCCCTCCTTCTAAGCCAGTTTTGTCTTCATTGTTCTAAAAATAACCCCCATTCACATTCTAAAAGTCAGATGTTCCTCTCTGCACTGTATTTGGCTGAGATGGATCTTTCTCATAAAAGTACAGAAAAGTAAAGGTGAATACAAAGTATTTATAAATAGCAAATGAATGCCAAAACTAAATTCTGTGGGCATTCTAATGCAGATTGAAACAACTGCAATGACTACTCTTCTTGTAATCTTCAAGCATATAATTAAATACAGTGACTGGTTCACTATCTGAACCAAATAGGAAAAAAAAAAAAAAACAACAACCCAAGAAATCCCTTTTTCCTTGAAAAGGGCATGCCAAATAGAACAAACAAAAGAATGAGGCGGGAGCCCCCCAAAACTTAGTACTAAATTAATAATAAAATTCAATACATACAAATGAACAGAACTACATTCTATGCTATAAAATGATTTATCATTGCTTCTTCATGCATTTTCCAAGCAAATAATTAGGAACATTTTATTTAAATAATAATGATCCACCTCATACAACATTAACCCTGAAAAGAATGTGATCAAAAGTTTTAAGAAACAGACAAAAAGAAGCCACTCAACAACTAATGGTCCCAAGACAGGTCATTTCAAGAATAAATTAATATTAGTATGCAGGCATATGTGCAGGAGCACATTGAAAGAAACAACTCAAAAGATTTATCATGGGGTCTTCTGTCACTGGAGTCATTACAAGTGATTAAAATACATGGACAAATGGTGTACAGTAGGGTTTTGTGGGGGAGTGCTGGAGGATTTTGTAATAATTTTGTTTAGGTTTGACTTATTTTTAAGTAGAAAAAGGCTCTCTAATTCCATCAATCTCAAAGCAGATTGGTTAAAAAACCCTAAAGAAATTAAAATCTATAGAAACATCTCTCCATATGAAGTTTCATCTGAATTTGAAGATATTGCTACTATTTCAATGCATGAAACTCTATTACAAGGTATTTGCTCCAGTTTTACCAGCCAAGAATTGAACCAAGTATGATCAATACTAAAAGAGTATCAATGTGCTTATTTTACAGTTCATAATTGGGGCTTTTTTAAGATGTCTGTTATCAGAGTAACTGAACTCTAACCATGTTTAAATTCAACGTGAGTTTTGCTATGCTTTCTAGTTGGAAAAAAAACCCATTAAACTTACACAGGTGAATAAATCAATTAAGTAAAACCCAAGTCAAGAAGACTAATCTCCAAAGTGGCTCAGACTGCATTAAGAGGTTATGACCATCACAATAGGATGAAGTTCAATAAAAAAGAATCACATTCCAGATGAAGAAGAAAAAAAAACTTAACCAACTAACAATTCCCCTAAATTAACATTATTTCTTAATTGTTAACTGTTACTAATTTCACAACTTATTAACATAAGCTTCCTTGAAGCAGAGGATAAAAGCTTAGAGTGTTCTGGAATGTCTCACCACAGAAACAGCAGCAGCAATGTATCATGTACCAAAGACAATTTGAGGGAGGACTCTGAACATTAAACTGAAAACTCTGAAATAAAGCTTGTGTTCAATGCAAATCCACTGCAGAGAAAGTGCAGCAATAGAGTGTTGACTTGTGCTGTCAGGACAGATGTCCTCACACTGAGCCACCTAGAACACCTTCAGGTAGGGGAACTTCAGTTTGCTAAATTACTGCAAACATTTTTGGAAGATACATTAAGGTGACCCACTCAATTTGCAGTATGTGCAAGCAATTTTCCAGTAGAGAAAAAAAAAAGCAGAGAAACAAAAGCACCAATTTAATGAGGTGATCTCATCCAAAGGCAGTAGAAAAATAAATATTCATTATACTATCTCTCCCCTGTCCAGCCAAGAACACAGATAAGGAATTGGCTGGCTGGATGCAGCCAGAGAGTTGTGGTCAATGGCTCCATGTTCTAGTCGGAAGTTGGTGATGAGTGGTGTTCCTCAAGGCTCTGTGCTGAGTCCAGGGCACTTTAGTACCTTTGTCACTGACACAGACAGTGAGACTGAGGGCACCTCAGCAAGTTTACAGATTACAGAAGCTGGCTGGTACATCTGACACAACAGAAGGACAAGTCAGCGTCCAGAGGGACCTGGAAAAACTTGAGAAGCGGGCCCATGAGAACCTCATGAAATTCAACAAGTCCAAGGACAAGGTGCTGCACCAGGGTCAGGGCAAACCCAGACAGGAATACAGGGCCGTGAGAAGAAATCATTGAGAGCAGCCCTAAAGAGAAGGACATGGGGGCTCCCGTGGATGAAAAGGTGGATGTGAGCCAACAGTGTGCACTCAGGCACCCTGGGCTGCAGCAAAAGCAGCAGGTCAAGGGAGAGGACCCTGTCACTCTAGTCTGCCCTCGTGAGACCCCAGCTGTGCAGCTGTGTCCAGCTGTGGGGTCCAGCATACCAGAGCAGGTACAGAGGAGGCCACACACAAGACGATCAGAGAGCTGGAGCACATTTCCCACAGACAAGCAGAGAGAGCTGGGGCTGTTCAGCACTGAAAAGACCCGAGGGAGAGGTGGTTGGAACAGGATGGAAACGGAGGTCCCTTCCAACCCAAACCCTTCGTGATGCTCTGAGCTGAGCAGACAGAGCGACTTTGGTGACAGTGGATGGCCAAGGTCAACCCCACACAGATTCCTAATTGCAAAGACATAATCATTATTATGTTGTCTTTTCCTCTCCTGCCTAGTTCAACTGTTAGTTGCATTCTTAAGTGTTGTCTTTAATTAGATGTTAAGCTCTTTGATGAGGAAACTTTTTGCTATGTTGAAGGCCTCTGGTGGTGCTATAAAATAACTAAGATATAATGTTTGAAACTATGCTATGGTAATGGTTTTTGGCATGAACAGCATGCTGTGGTAAAATACGAGTCTTTAGGTAAATGAAAGTCTTCCCAGAAAGCTCAGGAAAAAACTTCCAAAAAACTAGGAGGCAATTTGATTCATTTCTGGAAACAGGATGTGGTAATACTTATTTTTTAAATAATAAACAATGTCATTTCAATGCCAGCTTCTATAATCACTTAAAAAAAAATAAGTGAAGTAATAGCTTCTCTTTTGATTTAAGCCTAGTGGTTTCCATTTTGCAGTTAAAAGAAAGAAAAGGGAAATATTCTAAATCTTACATAACATAAAAACTATCCTCATAATTAAAACTACAAACATTCAGACTAACTTTCTTAATACAAATGCAGTCTGTACTCGCTGTATAACTTCATCAACCACCATCAATACACTGGTAAAACATGTATATTCAATGAATTCTGCTTAACTAGTATTTTGTCCACACTATTAATCTGACAAAAATGTCTCTAGAGTAAATCAAGGACTTTACTACTGAAGGCATGAACTACCTAAATAAAAGGTAAAATGGTATTATTTACAGCTTAATCTAAAGAGAAGAATCATCCAGATTACAATGGAAAAATATTTAAACATAACTAGGAAATGGCAGATACATGGCCTTTCTCCCACAGAGAAAGGCAAGCCAAGCAGTGTCTCCTGCTATGCTGACAGCTTCTTGCTTGAGAGATTCCCATGACAGCAAAAGCATGTCTGGATATGTAAGTGACCCAAAAGAGGACCTGAAAAACAGGTCCTGAGAAAAAGGACATACATCTAAACAGTAAATAATGTTGGCAGACCTACCAGAAGAAAGGTAATAAAAAACCCTCATAATCCTAATTTTCATCCTTCGTTTGTTTTTCTATCCTTTGAGTCTTCCAAGTTTAATTATGGAGTGTGGAGGGTGGGAGGAGGAGAAGGGAAAAAAGAGGGAAGGCAATGCTCCTGGCAAAGGATAAGAAGGGTGGGTGAGGGAGGAAGAGAAGGGAAACTACTGCAGGGAGTCACAAGAGAAGACAGTAAAAGACTGGCATATGGAGAAGTGCTGAAATGAAAGAAGAAAACAAAATTCTAAGGACAAGATGCTTCAGGCATGAGCAATGAGTTCATCATGATATTTGAGATTTATGTTAGTTTATAAAAAATACAGACTTGCACCATCCAAAAGTCAATATTTGCATAACTGACTTTCTTGTTTCTTATATATCTAGCTACTTCTTGAACAAACAGGCTTCTAATATTCAGGGAAATAAAAGTAACTGGGGAGATATGAATGCAGAAAAATACACCCAGAAAAATACTGTCATTTATTTCTTGCAAAGGAAAAGTAAAAACTACTAAGAAAATAAGGACTGGCAACAATATAGGGCATACCCTGTCTCAGAGGGTTAAACAGAACTTCCCAAAGTTCAGTTATACCTACTGACAAAGGCTGCTGGGGAGGTGCTGAGGTGAAAGACTCTAAATCAAAGATGGAACAGCTGTCTTTTGCTTGCAAGTAAGCTGTACAGAATCATATACACATATTGACAGGCTTGAATATTGGTCACCAAGGAACTAGATGGATGCATATCAAGACATCTCGTCAGCCACCACAGGCAGCAATCACAGAGCAGCAGCACACTGAGCCCAGCACATCCAACCCCAGCAGCCACTGCTCAGCAGGCAGGGAGGCAAGGCAAAGATTACAGTTTTAACCACACCACATCACTCCTTTCCACTAATGTTCTCTTTGTGCCTTTCTAATGTTAGAAGAATAATCTCCACCTTCCTCTGGAATCCAGATAGAATGGGTGATATGCTATTTGCTCAGACAAAAACTCAGAAATAATGCTTGTAATCTCTTTGGATTATACCAATTTCTTTGTTGCTGAGGCTACATAGGAAACCAATTTAAATGCAAGTTTAACATTTAGGCCTTTTTGTGGTGCTAGATATGCATTTTATGTTCCCCTCCACTAAGATGTCAAAAAGCCTAACTAAACACAACCCACCAAAACACCAGTTTACAGAGTTGAACACATACTGCTGGAGAGAGATTTTTCTAATACATAGGAGTCATCCCCCCACAGGTGCAATGAAGAGAGCTAAAAGACAATCAAGTAATGTAAAGAGTCTGCCTCCAGAGCAGAAATTTTAAATATAGATGTTAAATGAATTTCACAGTCTATTTGCATCCATTTTTAAACTGATCAAAATGCTTCATAGTTTAGAATAACTATATTTCTCTGCTTGTATGGTCAGATATTTTTAAAAAACAAAACACTTTCAAAATAATTTACACAACATTTTGCAACAAAATGAAGCTCAAGTACTTTTTCCCACTGTAAGGTATTTACTAGACTGCAGTAATTCTCTTACCACTTTTAAAGCTTGAAACACACCTTCGTTGAATGCTATGAGTCAGTTTTAATGACAGTGTTATGTTCTATTGCTCTGTAGCTTATGCAAGAGAATGAATTTGCATTAAGTACCCAACTTTAGAAGCCACCTTCTCTTCTCCTTTGTTAATACTGAATAAAGGTAAAAAAAGGCTATATTCTCTGCCTGCTTTCTTATTGTTTTAAAAGAATAAATCTAGTTAGCTGCCCGTAATATAAAATGGACATAAAATTTGTTATTGTCGCTGTATAAATATGGGGAAGGGGGGGTGTTTACTGGGGGGAAGGGGTGTTGTTATTGTTGTTGTTTGGGGTTTTTTCAAGAAAGCCAGAATACAGAAAAAAAGAGTAAATATTTTCTAATTTAGTAGTATTTCAGAAGTTTAAACTACTGTTTCTGCATGAAAACTAACAGTTAACTTCAGAAGAAGGAAAATGAAACAGTCTAAAATGCTAATTCAAGGGAGGGGGAAAAAATGAGGGAGCAAAAAGACTATCATTAGGGTGGGGGTGTGCAATACCTTTGTCTTCTTCAAGAAATTCAACAAGAAAAGGTTGTAGCACATCTCTTTCCACTGTGGGTCTTTTAGTCCAGACAATGGTCCAGTTTTATTATGCTTTTCTTTCATTTGCTTCGTCCTCTCATTTAAAGTTCCCCAACTCATCAACCCCCCACAGCCCCCTCCCCCAGCACAGTACCTCATGCTAATGTTGGGTTATTTTGGGGAAGTTTTTGTTCTTTTGGGTTTTTCAAACAAGATTACACTTCACTCAGCTCAACAAAATGAGGGTTTGGCCAATTTTGCCTGAGATAAGACTGGCAAATTTTTAACTGGTTCTCATGAAAACTGATGCCCAAAATTCCTTGCAAATACCCTTGCTGCACAGACATAAAAAGTCAAATATTTTTTTCTTATCTCTGAAGATTACATATATATACACACACACACACACAGAGAAATGTACATATGTGTGCACCTACTTCAAACAACAGGGGACAAAGTCCTAAGAAATTACATTTTCTGGAAGAAGAAGTTAACTAAATGACCATCTTTATTGTCTTTATTGAAACTAATTGGGAATTAATTGGATTACCTTTTCCACTCTTTTTACTTTCTAGAAATGAATCATACTGAAGCCAAAAAGCTTCACTGAAATCATAACTTACTCTCTTTTTAGCACTTTTAAACATATCCTAGATTCCCAAGCAAGAAAAAGGTAATTTACTTCCTATTTTTAGTCTAAGTTCACAAGGTAAACTACAAAAATGAAGAAATGGTCTGATGGACATCTTCCTCCATGGTTGGAAGATCTCCTATAAAAGGGTGTGCTATTACAGTAACAAATGAGATTTTTGCATTGCAAAAAAAGTACCAAGGAAACCAGATTTCTCATCTACCAGTGGACTGAAAGACTGATACAGACCACCGCTTTCTGAAAGCTCTACACAGAAAACACTTGTAAAATAAAGGAACTCTTTGGACTGAAGAAATTATACGCTTTACAAACCTGTAGAGACAGCAGCTGATGAATTAACAAAGGACCATCACCCACACGACGGTAAAACAGATCTGTGGATCACGCTTTGCCCAGCACATTGGAGAACAATATTCACTTTTATGAAACAACTGTAAGGAAAATGTCAACTGTCTCCAGCACTAAAAGAGTCAATTTCTCAAAATAGAAGGTCTGTCATTATTGCCATGAGATGTGAACACAAATTATACTGCCATTTTTATTAATTTGCAAGTAAAAACAGAGAGAGGAAAATCTAATACCATTCTGATCTTGTTTGGGGGTGTGAGGAGGAGGTATCAGCCCTCTTCTTTTACTTATGTAAAAGCAAGTCTTCTTTTTTTTTCCTTCTCTTAGAACTTCTCCATATAGTACTTGAATCTGCTCCAATAACAAGCTCTCAATTCATTTCAGAAATATATTCTAGCTCTTGAAGTTCAATTAATTGGGGGGAAGGGGGGAGGAATCCATCATCACATTTTCCAACTATTAGAAACTTGTTTCTTGGCAAGCTGAGAACTTGGCCAACTGAGAACTTAAATAATTTTGTACCCTTAACTCCAGAGGCAGTGAAATGCAATGATCTTACTTCTAGTTCAGCCTCTAAGCAGCAGCAGCAGCAAAGTAACACCAGAAATAGAACATGAAATGCAGCTAACTTCAGGCATTTTGAAAGTCTCCTCAGCACACATTTACACATCAAGCAAGATAAAGGTTAATGAAATATGCACAGATACTCACACTGCAAACAAAAGCAACTATTTTAAGCCTCATGAAAGTGTTGATGGACTTTCTCTAAGTAAGATTATGTTAATTTATGTTCAGTGTATAGTTTTATTGATAATAAAAAACTATCATGTCAAATGCCATTATTAGGAAGACAAATACATTTGCACCAATGAGATCTCCCAACACTTGATTCAAAAAGCAGAAATAAAAGACTTCTTATCTCCACAGTTCTTAAATGCAGCATGCCATCAAAAATAGTTTGCATCCTCTTCTTTCATATGAGAAAAGGGAAAGCCGCTCCCAAGACACAGTACACAAGCAAGATCTCAGCAAAGCTGCTTGAAAACTTTTGTCTACTTGAGGAAAATACTGAAATAAATGTTTAGTAAAAAGAAGAAATACTATGTAAGCCTATCTGACGTTTCCAATTAAGTGGGAAAACATTAAAACTTTCAGAGTTCAAGAATATAGGTGACTAGAGGTTTAAGCATACTAAACACTTATTTTACTTGTAACAGAGGCACTGTCAAGTGCCCACTAAGCAAATATAATTCATACTAAAACCCAGGGCTAATTTAGTTGGTATCCTTTTAGCAGTTCTTTGCCCAATTTGTATTTATTCTGCTTAGTTTATGTAAACTGTTTGGACACTGAATGTGCCAGCTTGAATTTGGCAAGGAAAACATGCTTTTACTATGCAGACCCTGATTTATTTTCATTTCTATCTAATTAGTTAAAAATAAGTGTTGTGATGGGAGATTTACGCTAAAAGAAAAATCGAGACTTTCACCAGTAACATTTATACCATGTTAAAAGGAATCAAGAGTATTTTTTAAAAGACTACTGCCATGAGAAGTCAAATTTGTCTAGTACTGAAAAAGTTATAGTAAAAAATTATGCTTTATAGGAAGATTATGTAAACTACTTAGAAAAAGTGTACAAACCAAAGCTACCCCAATACAAAGCACCAGCCACTGGTGGTGAGTTTCAATCAATTCACAGGCATCCAATACAGAATTCCCTATCCTCAGTACAGTAAGGATCCCAGCATCTACTCCCTACCAAAGTACATTACCATGCTGTCCTTACAGCAATTCAACAACAGAAGGCAAACAAAAGAAAATAATCCACAATAACCAATAAAAACCACACATACACACAAAAACTAAACAAAAACCAACCAACCAAACAAAACCCTCAAAGACTACTTCAGTTTTTCTTCTGGATATAATCCAAATCAACTTTTGAGGTGATAAAAATTTTTCACCCTCCAAGAAATCTTGACACAATAAGCATCACGTACTCTGCACATAAATCATCAAGAGACCACTGAGGATTGCCAGGAAAAGACCACTGAGGAGCAAAGGACTGCTGTGTCACTAGAGGCTCTAATGTTTATTAAATTCACACATGAATGAAGCCAAAACCTTGACAAGCCTTCAATTAACACCAACCAATTAACTTTCACATAGCAACTCAAGAAAACAGGAAATAAGAACACAAGGCTCTAGTTCTCTGCATTGCCTTCGCAGTCCCATGTCCTACCTACCTTATATATAACCTCCTTTTTTTTTTCCTGCAGTAAAGAAAAACAGCTTCCAAAACCTGTCTCAGAGGAGCCATATAATTTTACTACTCCCTCCTGAAAGTTACCTTAAAAGAAAATTATAAACAGAAGTTTTGGGTAGTGGGAATACAACAGTGGTAGTCTTACAGCGCCTTTAGAGATTCTGTCCAATCTAATCTCGTGTCATCCCTACACAAAAGATAACAATCCATCATTTCAGTAAAATAGCGACGCATATTTTCCCCATGGCAAACCAGGAAATCCTTTTTAGATCTGGCAGTGAGACCACACCAGAGAAATGTCAATGTGCCAAGGACACTTTCACCAGGAGTAAAACCATTACCTACACTCATGCCTGCAACCACAATACTGAGCTTCAACACCTCACCTAAACTGAAAAGAGAAGAAAACTCAGATAAGAGATTTTACAACCGAAAGGAAGAAAGGAATCAACATTTGCTAAAGGTTCAGCTTCCAGCAAAACTACACCTCTACTGAGCTGCTCTTTCAACAAGTAACTTAGATCAGCTCGCTTTTTAACACTCAGGGGTTATTTGGCATCAGTATGTAAACCAGTTACAACCGAACTTACTACCTTAATCAAAAATCCTCACCTTGATAAGACATAATTTGATTCACTGGAAAGCAATAACTGATTTATTTACCAGCTTCTCAGCACCCATATATGAAATTCCAAGTATCAGCTTTCATACAATAAACTCTTGACACCCAGTAGAAGCAAAGATTTAAGAAGCTCCAGATACATCAATGGAGTGCCAGCAGCCAGAAACACACAATTTTGGATCTATACAGTGTATATTTTTATACACTCACATATATATATTTATAAAGATATATACATACTGTATTGTATACACAGAGGGAAGAAAACGTAATATGAGAGAAAATGTAAAGAAGCATTTGTCTTTGAGAATGTCTCTATGGCAGACCTATAACCACACCCAGACTGAGAAAAAAAAACTGGTTTCCAGAAGTGAGCAGCAGAGCTATGAAGGAGAAGGAGACAGATGCACTGGATTAGAACTACAGAAGATGTGACTGGAAGGGAGTAGAAAAGCACACAGCCTGCTCTGCTCTTGGTCAAAATGGGACAAAGCCATTCAGTCAGACTGCTCAGGACTCAGGCTATAATCCTTATTATGTTTGTGAAGCATTTCAAACAAGACAAACTAGAACAACATGATGACAGATGTGCTTTGACTGCAGTATCCAGAGCAAAAAAAAAAAAACCCACCAGAAACAACCAAACAACAACAACAAAACCTGTATCACATTTACAGCACAAATTGGCAATGACAAGAAAACAATTCACACAACACCCAAATGAAATCAACAAATTTAAGTGTGCAAGGATGAGCAGATAAAAATGAGCAGATAAAAAATAGTCTCAAAGTAGCTTCTGTACTAACCATGATTTAACACAATCATTCAACTGCCCAAAGTTTGCTACTTTTTGTTGGTATTGCCTCCCAGTATCAAACCAACCTACTGTAATATGCCTATATTAACAAAATTGAAGTCTACAAAAGTACATCTAAGTTTCATTCCATTTCATCCTCTTAACTGCTTGTCTAATGGCACACAATTAGTTTTGAAAAATCTCTAAAGGAAAATCAAGGGCTTTTTCTCTGCAGTGAATTTGAGTCTCATCTATTTTCTTCAGTGTCATGCTGGCTGATTAGCTTCTTTTTTTGCACTCAGGTAAGACCTCTGTAGTCAGTTGGGAACGTCCTGAAATCTGCAAATTGAGATACAGAAATTACCATTCTAAAAGCCCTGTGCTTTCTTAGTTTCTCCTGTTTAAATGAGGTCAGTACACAATAAAATATGTTCTAGAAGGAGAAGCTAGGGTCCAGGTGAGTTGAACAATCAAAAAAGATCAATAGAGATTGTGAGATGCTTTCTCAGGTGTTCTCCCATTGCTAGCAAGACTTCCAAAGAACTTGCAGCTCAACCCATCTGAATAATCCACAACAGAAATGGATGACTGGAAGTTCTGCATGCCAGATTTTTAAAGCCTGTGCTTTCTACAGGCCCAAGAAAAATAATCTGCCTTCAGTATTTCTGTGTTGGTCTATCAAAAAGAAAAAAAAAAAGGATTATGCTCTAAAATAACTTCATCAATAGCCAGAACGACAACTGTACTGAGGGACTACAGTCAACTAAATTCATAGGTACACTAAGCAAAAGGCAATGACAAAGTTTCATTTCAAGAGAACAGATGATATTTTGCAAGACATATGGTATTTATTTTATACATTAGTCATACAATAATACTACAGGCTTGATTTTTCTTTAAAATAGCACAGTATTTTTTGTTGAGGTGTACAGCTGATATTAATTTTGTACAGTTTACCATTTATTTTTACAGTTACAAAATAACTGACTGCAATTTTCAAATAATGATCATACTACATATGAAAAGGAGCATTCAGTATACATACAGGTGTGTAGAGCACCTTTTAAAAAAGAACAAGCCTTAACAAAAACTACTGCTGAATTCAGAGAAGGAAAAAGAAATCCAAATGCTAACACATGGCAATTTTTGAGTATCTCTTCTCTTTTCAATCAAATCTCCCAAAAATTTCATTATACATGAAATAGCAACAAATACCTAGCTTTGGATTGCTGCAATGACAGCATTGTAAGGTCAGTACACTGTAGACAAAAAGGCACTCAGTAATATCAGCAACAGATTCCATCTGAACTGTAATATATCCTTGTTGACTTCATCTAAGAGAAAAGTGTTCCAAGACCCTGCAATTTTTAATATTCCTTTTTTAATATGAGAAAATGTGATAGAAAATATCTGCTTTCTCAGTTTATGCAAGTTTTGATTGAAATCTACACATTAGTCAAGCAGTAATTTAAAGGACATTTATTTATTTATTGAAATTAATATTAACTCTCAAGTTAATTCAACAGATCTTTTGGGGTGAGGGCGTTTCAGTACTACCTATGTAAATTTTCTGTGAGTTTTTTCATGTCTTAACCTTTGTTATTTGCCCTCTTCTTTCTCCAACATATTTTCCAGTTAAAGCTCTTCAGGGCATTACTATATGAAAACTTCCATGCAACATCAAAAATAACAATGGGAAAAGATTATCTATTCCTTAAAAGAAAAATAAATGCCATTCGAAAAAGCCCTTATCCTGACTCAAGGCAGAAAATCTAATAAAAATTTATGAACCTTGCAGATGCAGCAAACAGAGCTTCTTGGTTTGTGAAACCAACCCCCTGCTCTTGCAAAGGTCAGCCCACTCAGAGAGAGGACAAGAGAACTTGGCTAAGGCCTCACCATTAATAAGTGGTGTCTTTCATGGCAGGCCCAGCATGTGTTTAAAGAGTAAAACACCCTAATATTACTTTATGGTGTTTGAGCATGGATTTGTTGTTATCCTTACTGTTGCAGAAGCCTGTGAAGTACCCCACAGGTTTGGCATTCACAGAAAGCCACTAAATAGAAAATCAAGACTAACAAAAATAAGTGTCCACAAATATTTGCAAGACAATACTGAAAATTTTCAGGATACAACCAGATGCTCAATTCTAGCTGCTCCTGATCCAGATAAAGTTGTCTGCAAATCCAAGCATCCACAGTTGATCACAAATCCCTATTTCTACCACCTCTACTAGTCCAGGATCAAAAACCAGTTCTAGTTTAAAAGTTTTTACACAGATCTATTTTACTTATTAACAACAACTTTTTTTTTAAAGAAGAAATCCCCACACACTTATTTAGCTGTCTTCTCTGAAATGAGATACTACTTCCAGAAACCTCTGCAATAAACCTACTATATTCTTTTTTCAGTACAGAACTTTTTACACAAGGAGAATAGAGAGCAGAGGGTTTTTTTTCCAAAAAAAATTCTGCTCTCCCTTTAGGCCATCATCACAGCAGGCTCAGGGGGACACTCTGGAGTAGCTTTGCCATCTGGATTCCAGGTTGCTAAATTATTAATGCTCTTTTAAACAATGACTCCAAGCAAAGACAACAAACCTTTTACAGAATCCTGCCTCTGTTTTCTCTTCTAGATAACAATTCCAGCCTCATGTCAAAGACAATTCACAGATCAAGCCACCAAGAACACATGGAATCTCACATATCTCTTACCTCAGCCTAGGTTAAAATGTTAAGATTTCACACTACAAATTCAAGATTGTCTTCCAATTCAAGGTGACCAGGTCTGTCCTGTATCACTAACAGATTAGCAGCATGACAATTTTTTTTCATAGCACAGCAATCACAATTGTAAGTTTTCCCTGTTGTGTAAACAAAAAAGAAAAATTCACTGCTTCTGTTCCAATGCAACATTGATCAGCTTGAACAAAGACTGAGAAAGACAGGAGCTCTCTTAAAAAGTAATAAATGCACCTAGATTTTTTTAACAGCTGCAAATGTGTTTGCCATGTCACAGATTTAAATCTGGGTACATCATTACCCTATATTGCTTAATTCAATGCCTACAGATATTAAAAACAGATCATTAAGTTACAGTAATGAGGGAACCGGAACAAGCAAAAAGAAGGCATAAGAATTTATCAGCATCCCCACAAAAATATACAAGAATATATGCATACAATGCCATTATGCATCCCTCCCTTCCTAATGTAAATGATAACAGTATTGTAGTATTTGAGGTAGAATAAGAATATTCCTATGTTAAGTTCAATATTTAAGATTTTTAGGATGACATAAATACACTGAAGCATTAAAAATCATTCTGAGAAAATAAATATATTTGTTTTCTTAAAAACCCTATAGCATTCAAAAAAGTAGACAAGTATCTTTTCTTCATTTAACCATATGAAAAATCTGGGGTATTGTGACCACCATTCGTTCAGAGGGAAAAAAAAAATTAAACCAACCATATTAAGGTGCAGCCAAATTTCCTGAATATCATCTAAGAAAAATTAAATTATCTCTACTCTCCTACTAAATATCTATACCCTCTAATAAGCAAAGGAAGTCAGTACAAATAAGCCAGTTGCATGGCCAGGAAGTTTCTGGAATTAAGTTCAAGAAGTTCTAGCACACAACAAACAAGTCAATAAATTTAATTATTTTCAAATGGAAATACACAAAAGCCCATAAAACATGTGTTACCAAAGAAGCCTGTACAGCATGGAAAGATTCTTCTGCCATTCTACACTGGGTTGCCATCTTGATAGCTTAAGCAGGATTTTCCAACCATGTACAACACTCATGGCCACAACCAGCTTCAAGAAGAATAAAAAGCTTAAGCACAAAATGAAATGCTAAAAACTAAACTATTCAAAATAAGATGCTAAACACTAAAATATATTTTAAACATTGTATGCACTTAAGTCACTTGCCTTTCCGAGCCGAACACAAAATCAGAGAGCTGTACCAAGCATTTGTACCCTACAGTGATCAGGACACTCAGAGCCTTTGAGAAAGCAAACAACTTTCCTATCAGTGCTCAAACAAATACTGTTTTCTTTTTGATTTTTTTTCATGCTGCAAAATGTATAATGCTCATTTAATAATCAGTTATTCCATATTTCATTTTTAAACTACTGTTTATTGTGGGTATGAAATCATATGATTTTTGAAATCATATGAGCAAATACAGGCCACAAATTAAGAAGACTTAGGCACCCTAATTTTCTTCTCTCTTATTCTATTTCAACACAGGAATATTTTCAACAATTTGCCTATGTGGACACATTCATACACCTCTGTGTAGGTTCTCCAGGTGGTGTGTACGGACTGGAGGAGCAGATTAACTCATTCTGCACAATGCCCATAGAGAGTTCAAAGGCTAGGTAGAACCCCTGACTACCCCAGACCTATCCCTGACATTCAAACCCTGCTCCCACTGAAATCTCAGCTTCCACGAGAAGTTTTTCAGTAGTGCTCAGCAGCAGGACCAGAGGCAATGGCCTCAAACTGAAAAGCACAAGATTCCCTCTCAACACCAGGAAACCTCTGTGAAGGTGACTAAGCCCTAGCACAGGTTTCTCCACAGGGGTTGCAGAGTGTCCCCCTGTGAGGAGACCCAAAATCACCTGGACATGGATCTGGACAGCTGACTCTCAGGTGTCCCTGCTGGAGCATGGGGGTTGGACTGGATCACCTGAAGAATCCCCTTCCAACCTCAACCACTCAGTGATTCTGTGATCAGATCCCTAGAAAGGGATAAGAGACACAGTGAGGCTTGCCACCAAGCCTCACAGCAGAGGAAGAAGAAGAAACCCCCTTTTAAAAACCTGGCATTATAGCAGACTCCCTTTGCTCTCAGCTTTGGTGTCTCTTATATCCCCTTCTCAAAAACTGATCTTTACCTTGTCCTCAAATACCATCTCTCCTTCTCCTTCCCACACCATCATCCTATACCTTGAGCTCAGTCACTCTACTAAGTTAAATCAATTTCCTAGTGTACTTGGGCTTTTCATCTTTGGATCTCAGTAATTTCTAAATTCCAGACAGCACTAAGCACACTCAAACAGGAATTTTTAATTTTTTTTTTTTTTTGAAGTGTAAGAAACCTGGATAAGTTTTTATCATTATTTGTGAAATCTTGAGTGTAACCATGAGAAGGTGACTCTTCTATCCCTTACAAGATATTCTAACAGCACTCCAAAATAAGACTTTGATTTTTTTTTTCTTCTGAAGTAGCTTCTTTTTCAACAATTACCGGTTTTGGCTTGAATAAGAGTCAGAACTAAACCACATGAAAATCCATAAAATAATAATGAGGTAGTCATCTAGTATGGGGAAGGTGGAGAGAAGGAAAAAAAAAAATAGCCCAGATGCATTTGACAAAACTTTTAAGCAATTTAAAAGTAGGATCCAGAGGGGAAGCTTTGAAAACCTTAATTATAGAGTGTTCCAAACCTGTATACTAGAAAAAACCCAACCCAACAAACCCAAAAACACCCAAAGAGCTAGCAAGACCAGATGTTTCCATTTATTCTTTTTGTATCTTTGTTAAATAAACACTGCTTTTTTAAAATAAGCTTAGAAACTCCCATACATATTAACATCTATTCTAAACCAAGAAATCTCACTTTTTATCTCCAGATCTGGGTATATCATAAAATATGAGTATTGTTACAGTATTCAGTTCTCAGATTTACAAACTTCAAGCTGACAACCATGACATTCATGAAGGCTTCATTCCACTTAGAGCAGAGAACTGAGACAAACAGAAAGGGATGGATTCAGTATGATATATCTATAGTGTGGAACTGATGTCAATCTTTCTTTCAGTAAGAAAGATCTTTCTTTTACTGCACAATCAACAAAAGACTGCTTAAAATGTATATGCCTTGATCTTTAAATTAATTTTAAAGAAGACCGAAAATGAGTCTAAGGATTGTAGGCAGAGCTCCTGCGGAAAAAAACCAAAACTAAAAAACCCCACACCTTGCACAAATGTTAAACTAGGATCTTTTTGTCTGAATATTTTTGTTTGTGGGGTTTGGTTGTTTGGGTTTTTTTGATAAATTCCTTAAACTGTTGTCTGTCTGCAAGTTTAAGGCCATATCAAGAATCCCATTTCAGTTACCCAACCATTTCTTTCTTGCAAAATACCACTTCTTCAGAAGTTTCACTTAGTGAAATAAAAGAAAGTAGATTAAATCAAAAGATCAGTTCATGCAATATTAGGGATATACTAAACTTGTTCTAGTTTTAATAGAGAAGAGAGGTCTGCAATCAGGAACTGATTGGTTGTTCTAGTGCAACAGGAAAGACTGAAATAAAGGAGAACTGTAACCAAACAAAAGCCCAACAAGAGAAAAAAGAGAAAAATATAAGGAGCTGTGAAATGAACAACAGTTAGCCAAGGAAAGTGTTTCAAATCCTACATGTGGGGTGGGGGAACCACTCCCTTCTGAAGTACTGCAATTCATTAAGTATTGCATAGTGTAATTTCTTTACCACAAAACTTAGATCAGCAAATTGATACAGACTTAAAACAGCTGTGAATGTAACTTAACTTGAAGACTGCCAGTTGCTTACTTGGTAGGACATTTTCAGGATTACCTGAAGGGAGCAGAAGTTTCAGAAGTAAAACTGGTATTGGGAAAAGCCCCCAGAAACCCTAGCCACTTTAAGCACAGATTCTTGGGCTTTCTAAAATATTTTACATTAATGAGGTTTTCTTCTTTCACAAGAAAAATAAAACTACAGCTTGAGAAGAAACACTTAGTATTCTGTTGTACTAAGCAGAGACTTGGCACATGCTCTCACCAGAGCATTCAAAATTCATTTCTGAGTGATGCTCTGTTGCCTTTCATGACCCTGAAAAGCACTAACCAATTCTACTTCATGGATTAACACTGCAGATTAATATTGATAATTGGATTTGTGTATCTGCCAAGAAAATGTAATTCAGTGTTCATCTACAATACTTATTTCTCTTAAGGTTTAGCATCACTCTCTATTAGCATGATCAGGAGGGATCACATAAGAGTATCTCTACAGCAAATTAGGAAAGCAAAAGAAATACTTGTGGCTGCACATTTTCCTAATAAAATTTAGAAATTCTGCTTGCAGTTATGTAATTTAAAGTTACCAGATTCAATTTTGGAACTACCTTTGTGTTCCTGTGAAAAGGGAAATGCTACGCAACCATTTAAAGAATGGTATTTGGAACTGGCATCCTCAGCTGTTAAATTTTGCTTAAATATAGATCATGGAACCTGTTTAGCAGCTTAGTTAAATTTAAACTTGAAATATAAGCCTTGGAAAAAAGATATTTGATCATCTACACCAGTTAAATACCAGCAATACTGTTTGTCATTAATCCAGATTTCAGCAAAATCCTGAGTTATATTTATATCTCAATCTGTACTGCACTGTTATCTCTTCCAGTTCCTATCTCCTTGGGCCACTACAACTTGATAGTTTGCATCAGAGCACACAAAGAAACTGGCACTAAGGCTGCATTCCATCCAGGTATTGGTTTTTATAGAAGATTCTTCAGCACTCATCTTTTTCTCTACACAGCTTTATCCTGAAAAAAAAAAAAATTGGGAGATCCAAATAATCACCTATCTTGTTCGAAATAACTACAAATTGTCCTTTCTGGCATGAGGTATACCTTCAAAACCCAGCATATAATAATAATAATCAATCACCTCAATGACTTCAGTACTGTAATTACTAATTTTACAGGTCAAACTACAAACCTCACAGGGAAGACATTAAGGCCTTGTTAACTTGGATAGCATTCATTTTAAGAAAGAAAACCAAAGTTAAAAGGCTTATATTTCTACCACATGTGCTGAGCTTGTGTATACAGAGCAATAACAATGAATTTTATGATAGATATAATATTATTCCCCACAGCAACTCTAGCATAGCCTCTCAAGTCTAATTCATTGCTTCTATATATATTAAGTATTTTTTACTTAATATTAAATTATAGTAAATTATATTAAATTAATATATATTAAGTATATATTAAATTATACTTAATAGTAAATTATTATTTACTTATTATTAGTATTAATTCCCCTTCCATATGATCCAGTTCCATATGCCTTTAAACTCCACTTTCGGGATTAAACAGCAGAGTATTGCATGAATAAATGGACTTCAAGCAGATTAAACCAATGCTGCAGTCAGAATAATATTAATTACTTCTTTCTGTACCAACAGCAACAACTGATAAACAGACCAGTGTACTACTCCACACTAATAATGATCACCTTAGATACACTGTAATTTGTAGAAACTGACATTATGCCTTGCATGTCAGTCTCAAAATTACAAGCAAATTTCTATAACAGCATAATCCAAGAGTTCTTGGACCAACTGCTATAGCAGAAGGAGAAAATAAAAAAATGTTCAACTGAGTGTAAAGAGTTTTCCTCATGTTCCCTTCATGCTTCTTGGTTTGTGTGCACTTCAGAGGTACAGGAAAAATGGCCAGGAAGGTCAACTGGTAAAAAAATTGTCATTGAGAAACCCCACAATTCCAGCAATGGCTATAAAGTCCTGTGATAAAAATCAAGACAGAAGACTACAGAAGTTTTCCAGTTACTTACTGGGACAAACTCCAGGCACCTGCAAACTGACAACACTCCATAAGCTCGAACAGGAGCAACCAAGAGCAACCAATTTCACCCTGTCAGAATAACACTAGGGCGGGCTACTGTGCTCCCACCCCCTGAAGTTTTACCAACAGCAGAATGGTACTGGCAAGACAAAAAAATCCTGACAGCTTCAGATTAATGGGAGTTCCCAAATTCCCTTTTTCTTTTCAGATCATAAATTTGGAAAAAGTATTTATTTCTTCAGTGTGCTTCACAACCCACCTGATCACCATGGTAATCTCACAAAAAATAACATGGCTTGTTCATGACTAGAATCTTTAGCAACTCACATGTTTGAGATGAAAAACCGGCAGAGTTTGCTGTCATGGACTCTCATTCACTTTCCTCATCATGAACAAATCAGTGAGATTCTGATATTCTTCTTTTCATTTTGTTAATTCAGAAGATTAATCCACAGAAATAGAAAATATGCAGAAAATTACCAATGAATTAGAGAGGAACTGCTTACAAGATAATTAACCAACTGCAGGCTGAACAATGCATTCATGAGACTGAAAAGGATAGGTACTGTGTTTGATCAGATTAGGAACTGCTGAGCAACGTTGTAATTGCACCAGCAACATCTGTGAACTTCACTCAAGGCTGAGGGAGAAAAAAAATCCTCAAAACTCTTCTCAGTTATCCAAAGCACTTGCAGAATCCAAGCAAAATTAGCAGGGTTCATCTCAAGTTGTAGAACAGAAATTTTCTTCTCCTTCAAATTTGAAAAGCAAATGAAGTACAGCAACCAGTTCAGTGATGTATAGATGCAGATTCCTTTTCAAGGTTATTTGAAGAGAGTTATGGGATTTTGTGAAGTAAACACATACACAAATATCTTGAACTTTCACCTTTAAAAGCACCTATACTTAGTAAAGATCCAAAACATAATAATGAGATTTTATTTTCTTAATTGTTGTAAGAATCAAAATAGTCTAAGCTTTTGAATCACAACCCTGAGAGGCAGCAGCCCCAGGAATGCTGGAATGTTCAGGGTGTCTCATGAGTCAGCAGGAACTGCCACTTCCCAATACCCTACACTAGGGTGTCAAGGGTGTCAGACAGGTGACCTGATGGGCATCTTCTCAATGTTTAGGTGTCCGACACGAGGATGTGAAGAAGATAAACCCAGGTTCGTCTTGAAGGCATCCCTGAAAGGACAAGCAGGAGTGGGCATGGCCTGACAGAAAGGCAGGTCTGTCTAAGGCAGCACTGTGGCAGTGAGGGGGGCTCTGACCAGGAGCAGGCTGCTCCCAGAGGCTGCACAGCCTCATGTCAGAGACACTCAAAACACGATTAAAACATGGTCCTTGGGCAATCTGCTCAGTGTGGCCCTGTTGGACAGGGGGGTTTGGCTTTCCAGAGGTTCCCTCCAGCCTCAGCTGCTTTGTGGTTCTTCGACACCTTTGGAGTTATGTCGAACTATAGTGCATAATGTGTCTGAGGATATTACACAACAACAGAAAGTAACTGCCCAAATTCAAGAGAAGACTGCAAAATTTTATTATCCCTTGCTTGTTCTATAGTGTCTGTGTTCAATGCCTACATTTTTATTTGCCACAATCCTCTATAGCCCTGGGATTTTCCTTCGCTCCTGCCCACACTTCAAGGCAGCTAGCAGTTTTCTAATAATTATGTTATCCATACATAGTCCCTTCAGATGTGCCTAAATTAAGACAATTCTTAAACTTTGTATTGCTAATCTTGGTTCAGATGCCTGTTTTGCAGACTGTGAATTGTGTGTTCCCTCTTTCAGTGCAACAAGTAGAGTTTCCTGAGTTTTCAGATGTCTTTATAGCTTTCTAATAAAAAGAAATTATAAAGAAAAAATATATAACTTTATTCTTCATTCCTCACATTTTGCTACATTAAATTAACCAATTTGTTATGTCGTGTAGCAGTACTTTAGCAAACAGAAATACAAAAATGTCTGAGATTTTAAGGCATATATCAACAACTACAACTTTTCTTTTGAAATAGTTTCAATGATGCATCACCAAAATGCTAATAATACTAAAGCAACAGGCCATTCACTTAAAATTCCTATCAGAGGCCCCAGAAATGAAATTATTTTACCAGGCTAGCTTTTGTTATTGGAAAAAGCAGTATGAGCTGTGTCATCTTCCTTTGGGAGAATGAAATGAAACAGAGATACAAGATGAATTTTAACTCCCCTTGAAGAAGTTGCATACACCCTGAAATTACTCTTCAAGACATTCTAGGTTACCTGTGTTTACCTCACCAGCGGATTACTGCTCATTTGTGGTTTCATTTGTACAGCAAATGATTTATTAGCTGCTTATCCTCTACTTTGCATTACAGAAAAACCCTGTCAAGTCTAAAAAGCCAAGACAGACCAATGTGTGGAGTGTAACTAGGAGAATACAGTGGTCTAATGCAAAAAAATCTCAGACCTACAACCAGGAAAATCACACCTAGAGCCAAACATAAAAATGCATCACTGACTCGGGCTCTCCATAAGATGTTAGTCTTAATTTGCTGAGGAGATACAGAATGGATGGGCAAACACTTAGAACATCAAAGAAAAGTTTTCAGTGAGAAGTTACTGAAAAGGACCAGAATATGTATTTCCATTCTCACAGGAAGGTTTTAGCCTTTTCAATGCTTGCTTAACTCTAACCATACTTAGGATTTCTCTGGAATATACAAGTATACTAAGCAATAGTTGTTGAAATCAAAAAGAACGATCTCCTATAATCAAGGAAGAAAGACTGGATTCACTCACCACAGTGCATAAGATGAGACTCCAGGGAAAACTCTTTGCTTAGAAGGTCCCTTCTAATATCCCTCTCCCATTTCAGCATATAGGGACAGCCAGCCCTGGCATAGTAAAAAACACAGCCCTAATAAGATTAATTTTTAAGTTTTTTAACTGTTTCAAAACTGATGCCTGCACTACTTACCTTTTACAATTAGACTGACATGGTACAATTCAAAGGCTACCTAATTACATCCACATATCAAAGAACTGTTCAACAGCTTTTTCTCACAGACACTAGGGGAGGGAAAAGCCCTAGTACAAGCATGTCCACTTGTAGGTATCATGTGTCTATTCTAACATTTAATATTACATCAAATAAAACAATATAAATCAGGGGAGAGAGATATATTTGCAGTCCTTTCCCCAGGTACATAACTGAGTATAACTGACATTGAAACAATTGCCTCTTACCTGCTTACAGTTCTTCCATGATGATGATTTAATTCATCATACTGAATTTTAAAAATTTTCTCTCTTTTCTCAGAGTTCCTGAGGTTTTCAGGAGCCTCAAATTCCCCCACTGTATTAAAAAATGTGATCTATTTATGGCATCTGCTACATGCTGACAGGATGGTGTCCAAAAAATTATTTTAGTGCACCACAGTACCAATACAAAATTGTGAAAGAGCAGGTAGAGGCAACAGTAAAAAACTCTTCACATGATCATCTGCCCATATTTTATTAATCTTTCCAAAACAAATTGCTTTAGTCCATGCTATAAATGCATTAGGCAAAAAACTAATTTAAGAGTCAAACAACCTCAGTTAGGGAACTCCTTATCTAGAATTCCTCGAGGATTTTTTAGGCAAATACATTATTCACCATTATAAAATGGAAAGTGCCTTGCTATTACCTAAATCATTCAAAGATTTGGGAGAGATGAGAACAAACACCTAAAATCTTCCCGTTTAAAACAAAACCATCAATAACCCAGTAATTCACACAGTGAACAGCATGAGACTCACAGCCTAAGCAAAGGCTAACATTAGTACTTGCAAATATCCTAATAAAAAAAAAATAGCCAAATGCCTATTTATTACCCACTTTCCAGTAAATGAGAAATGGAAATATACAATTACTCTTTCTCCTTTATTTGCTCCTAGTACTGGTTCTTCTACTTCCCTTGAAGTTCACCTTGTGCTTTACACAAGACAAAAAGTTTCCTCGCAGATACCAATAAAGATTCTAAATGAAGAAAGTAAAAACCCAAATCTGTGACACTAATAAATGTACCTACTAAATATGGAATCAGAGAAGGTATCAAGACATCTAGGTTACCAAATCCTTCTTCTAAAAATCCCTCCCTGCTAAGAAAGAATACAGGCAATGTCTTCAAAAAATTATTATGCACTTTTCATTAACTTGGAATCTGTTTCTTTAAAAGAAGGGGTGGAGGCAACATATCTTTAGATGTTCTTTATCTCTTTAAACCAAAAGTAAATCATTAACACCAGTAAGACCTGCAGACCATAGGTATTTCAAATATTTGTGACTCTGTTGACTGATCGTACAAGTCTATATGAAGTATTGTCATCAGCCTACAGCAAAAAAGGTTACACTTGATTAACCACAAGTCTACCAAATCCAGCATGTGGTTTCTGTCAACATCCAGGAGATAATAATGAGTATATCACAACACCACAAGCAGGAAAGGACAACCCTTAATATTCTCCCAAGGACACTCCCTTATACAGACACAGCCCCAAACACAGTATTGTTCTCACTGCCTTCGAGTGAGAGAATCACTTTCTCAGATCTAGATTTCAGTACAGCCCTGTTTTGTACATTTTGACCAGACAATGTTTATTTAACAAATTACCGCAGAAACTAAAAGGAGCATAATATCATGCCATGATGACAAAAAGACATCTGTAACAAGAAGAGTCATTTAATACAGGAATAATCTACCAAATACAGATTTGCAAATAAAACCTAGTTTAGCTCAAACTTGATGTTATCATCCTTACACACAAATTTCTGGATGGATCATAAACTGATTTGTGCTAGACTAAAGTAGTTCATTAGAGTAGTTACTCAAGGTCTTAAAAATCTATTAGCTTTACTAAGCAGTAAAAACAGTATCACTCCACAGAACAGAACAAGCTGAAAAGCAAACTGCCTGAGCTAACCAAAAGTCACAACAGTTCATTGAAAATGACTGAGTAATAAATCAGCCGTATGTTAAAAATATATTTTTTTTAAATGTCACATTCATTACTGAAAGGGCACAAAGCATGTACCTTATTTGAAGAACCTAAAGTGGGTACTTGTCAACAGAAAAGGTTAGGGTGCCAGCGCAACTAATACAGGGCTAAAGGATTTTTCACCCACAATAGTTCACATCAAGTGCAGAACAATTAAAGCATTCCATTCTACCATGTCTTCAGACTGCTTTCACTGAATACTGAAAAACACTGCTAGGTGGTACCTGTCTGCTAGAACACAGAAACCCAGAAATTTCAAAAATTATTAAGTTATAGCTGTAGTTGCAAATTGTCTGTGTTCTTATGACTTCATCTAGTCAGAAGTGATTATTCTCATTTTACCAGAGCGCTGTTTAAGTGTAGCAAACCAGCTACAATGACAAATTTGAACTGTGGGAGCAGAAGAGGGCAGGTACAGAAGGGAAAATAGCCAGCTTAGTGCACTTACATTCAAGGTATACAAAGTGAGCTTGCCCATGATACAAAACTGGGAGGAGCTGCTGACTTCTGAAGGCAGAGATGCCCTGCAGAGAGATCTGTGCAAATCAAAGAGCTGGGCAGCCACCAACCCTAAGAAGTTTAACAAGGGCAATTGCCAGGCTCTGCACCTGGGGTGGGGCAATCCTGTGTTGGGGAGATTTAGATTAGATATTAGGAAAAGGTTCTTCACCCAGAGGGTGGCTGGGCATTGGAACAGTCCCCCCAGGGAAGTAGGCACAGCACCAAGTGTGACAGAGTTTGGGAAGTGTTTGGACAACCCTCTTAGCCACAAGGTGGGATGCTCAAGGTGTCCTGTGCAAGGCCAGGAGCTGGACTTTGTGATCCTTGTGGGTCCCTTCCAACTCAGGACATTTTATGATTCTAATAATTCCCTTTCTTCCTTTCAATTGCTTCAAAAATCAACAGCTTTTAATGTTGTGAAATTCTCATTTAAGTTTACTAGCAGAAACAGAACATCCACTACCTACTTACACCTTCAAATAATTAATCTGCCTTTTTCTTTTTTTCAGATTTCTAACATCAAAAAAACCCCATTACCTTTTGACATTAGTCTTTTGAAATAAGCTTCTGTAAAAGTGATCTAATAGTTATTAAGTGTAATTTTATCAGTTTAAATTGAACTAGAATGGAAATTGAATAGGATGTTTTCAGTAATATAAAAAGTGCAGATTACTTGATTCATTCATCTCAACATTCATTAAGGGTTACAATTAAATTGTTTTAATATGGAAGTCTTCCTGAGAAGGCAAAGACATTTATTTCTGGTTTGAAAGCATTTCTTTACCTGACACAAAAGCATAGAACAATACAAAACCACCACTCTCAAAATTTCCTGATCTCCTTCAATTTATTTCCATTGATTAGCACACAAATATGATTAACAACAGAATCGTACACTCACCACCAAATAAAATGCCTTGTAAAAAGAACTGATCCTAAATAATGTTTTCTTTAATACACCTTGTAGCTGTCATAAATATACAGTGTGAACAAGTATTACACAGACCCAATTGTAGAAAACATAGACAAAATATTAATATTGAAGACACTGTCATGTGATCTTCTGCTGCAAAACAAACCCAGTAGGCAGTAACAGTGACTTTTCATTCTCAGGCAGGTAATAGAAAGCACGAGTTCATGTGTGTATGATTTTCACTTATGACATATACCTTTACAAAAACCAATAAGCTTTAAAACCTGCTGATGCTGATCTCATTAATTCCACCATGTATTAAGATGTTAGCCACTGGGAAGTGCAGCAGAAAAACAGTAGAGCTTTCATATGCAGAATATGACTAACAAAGTAGAACTTCCTACACCTCCTACCCACCAGCAAAGCCTAACAAATACTGTCAGTTTTACATATAGGTATCAGTCTTTTAGAGATGAATGATTTTCTGCATGTGCCCTTCTTTCAGAGTACCTGATCACTGCATTATTGTCTCATCTGAAACAAGCACTTGAGTGTCAGCATCTTCAGTTAATTTGGAACACCTTGCATCGTTCTATGTTTTCTGGGATATTTGACAGGAAATAAGACTTTGGGCAATAGTTCTAGTTCAGGATTTTATTTTATTATTGTCACCATTATAGATAAGCTACCACAGGCACATCTTTCAATGAAAATACCAAGGCTAGAGTTTTTTTAGTATTCAAAATGTGATTGTGTATTGCAAATATCGAAAGGTAAGTGTTAGAACATCAGCTGGAATAGAAGACAATTAGCTAATTTGTTTCAGTCCTTTTTTTATTTTCTTTTGTTCAATTGATAAGACATAGTCCACTATAAATTTCAAAAGATGCTTTCTTAATACTTCAACTAAAGAGCTTCAAAACCCTATTTGAGGAATAAAAACTAGTCAGAGAAAGAAAAAACCAAAAAGATTAAAACCCCATGTGGCATACAAAAGCATTCTCTTAATATCATCTTACATTTACAAACCATATGCACAGTATTTCTCTATCATACAAGTGGACTATTTATAAGAATGTAATGCTGTTTAAGGAAAAAATTAAGAAGAGGTAGGCTTTACATCAGGGTTATACAGGGCTTGAAACTTCAGAGAAACAGAAATTGACTGAACTGAGTTTACACTTTTGTTTTCCTCTAGTGAGAATGAACATAAATGAAGTGCAGATAGACTTTTTTCTATTTGATATAGCACACACCTGGCATTTAACCATGAATCTCTTAAATGGTAAAACAACCACAGAAGCACAGATCTTGGTATTTCACCACGAGTTTTTTCCAACCATAATTTTTTTTCCTTCCTCTCTCTAAGCTCCTTCAACATTTGCAGAAGTTCCCCCCCAGAATTTCAGAACCGTAGAAGCCTATCAAGCAGAATAATCCACGCTGGTAAACCCAAAAACTACAGAGATCAGGCTGTCTGCAAAACAGAGTGGAAGAGCAGATCTCATTAAAGGTGTATTTCCCACTATTGAAAAAGCAAGTTAGCCTGCTGTTTCTGCATTACAGTATTTTTAAACATGTTTATAGATGTACTACAGCAACACACTTCCCCCTCCTCCCCCAGTCCCAAAAGAAATGCTTCAATGCTTCCCCTCTTGGTACTTCCACATCCTATCACCTCATTCATCAATTATTGCTTTGCTTTTTATTTTCTTTATTTTACATAAGTACAACTGAACTGCAAAGCTAGGAATGTAAAGTTTATGTAATTATGGCTTAATTACTACCAGCCTTTAGTCTTCAAGAGAAAAATATTGAAATCATAGTGGGGTTTTGTGTCCCAGTTAGAAGAAAAAATGCATTATGCAGTTGAATAGCTTTAATTTCTTTAATACAAATGGACAAAACAGTGAAGGACATTACTGGAACTTTAGGGAGAAATGACAATTATCACTGAATAAAAGAGCTCAGCATACCTCAGTATTCCATCTTAAAAGCAGTCTACAACCTTAGGGAGAATTTTTAGGTTTGGTTTCTATTCAGTATTCTTAAATGCTGAACCAAGAACTCAACTATCAAAAAGGAGAAAATTAAGGAGTTCCAAACAACTTCCTGTGTACAGAAATCAGAGCAGGGACATGGAGGAGTGCTCAGAACATCCCATCTTATGCCACTGACAAAGCTGCAAAATCTATCTAAAATGTCTTCTCAGTATAGACACCAGCAAAACTCATTTCCACTTAACCTCAACCTTCTGAAACAAGTAGAATAGAGAAAAACTACTGCTGCTCACATCCTTCAGCTCTGATTCCATTAAGCCATGCCTCTGCTGCAAGAAACACTTACAAGAGAGAGACAGTTAATAGCATTACCAGATAATTAGTGAAAATGATGTTGTTTATTTTGCAAAAGGACTGCTTGATTATTATACTGCTTAACTAAAAGAACCATTAAAAATAAGTGCCAAAGAAAATACTGACCACTTTTTAACCTTAGAATTGTATAAGCAACAGCAAAAATATGAACAGTGGGGAATAAAAGACAAAAGGTGCCACCCTGATCAGAGCCAAGCAACAAAGGTGAAAACCACATAACAACTTCAGATACAGCCCAGAATGTTCACAGTTTATATCAAGAAGCATAAGCATGCTACAGATTTCTGTTTTCTCAAGGTTTGCTCCAGTTTGTGTTTCTCCACCTTTCAAGAATCTCTTAAAGGGACACATGCAAAACAAGGCAATAAAATAAGCCCATTCATGGAAACCAAAGTTTATTTTTAGGTCATGCTCAGCACAACTCCTTATACAGCACAGATTTTTATTTTTTCCCACTCTTTGCAAATTTAATATATTTTATTTACACCCCTTAATAACTTTGAACAATTGGTCAGTCATTTATACCATGGTATACAATTCCTTATTTCCTGAACTCCTTGAAGGCACAGGGGCAGTGTATTCTATCCCACAATTCCAGAAGACTTTGAAAGAAAAAGCTTAGAGTACTAGTTTGGAAACAAGGACTCTCAAAAACGTGACAGAAAATACACATTTTTCATCATAGAACAAATGCAGGTAAGTAATTCTTATTTACTCAACACTTTAAATCTGGTTTTTACTACCAAAGGACAAATTCCTGTTTTCATGTAATTCTTCTGTTGTGAAAGAGAAGGGTCATAAGGATGTATGTTTAACAATGCTTAGAGTTCAATTCAGGTATGCTAGGTTCACAGTATTTTAGGAACATTGTAATGAACCAAAGTAAGCCTTAGTCAACGACTGCACCCTAGAACTTACTCACCTGGAATTGAGTCGAGTTGCTATCTTATATTCCACCTTTTTTTAGCACTCTAGTCACACCTGTACCATGGATAGCTAGCACTGGCACATGCAGTTTTCTGCCCCCCCCCCACTCCTGACATATTAACTTAAAATCAATTTGAAAACTTATTTTATATGTCTCTCCTTCAAAATCATTACATTATTTCTCTTAGGCACTGCAGTGCAATTGATCAACCCCTGCTTTCATCTCTCTTTTTTTTTAAGAGTCCTTTGAGCTGTTTCTCTTCTTCCTTTGGTTTTGTTTCTAATTAAATGGCAATATTGTTTTCCTCAGATGGAATTGTTAGAAAGCATCTTGAGTTATAATAAAAGTGATAAACACGACATCCATTACTTTATTCTGTATTGTTAAGGACCAATATTTAAAAGAGAATGTCTACTTGTCTTCATTTAATCAGAGAAGATGGAAAAAGACTTATCAAATTGAAGTATTTCAGTATGTACATATTCCATTACTTTCTTGAGCACTTCTTCATGTTCCAGTAATCCATACACCTTTTGGACAATTTCTCTTCAGCTCATGTACTCTGGATGTGTTTTTAAAAAACAATAACAACAAAAACCAAGCAAAAAACAAAAAACTATCAGGAGAAAATAAGCTCTTAGCATGGTATTATTTGTTACTTAAATATTCCATTAAGGCATTCTGTAATTTAAAATAATCTGATTTTTGTAAGAAACAATTAAATAGCTTGATTGATAATGAAACTGAAGAGCATTAATGGTGTATTTTGTAGATTTTTGTACTCATTAATTCAATCATAAAGCACACATCACAGGACATTATCTAGCTGACAGATATTTAGGTGCTCAGCACCATTTACTGTTTTACCAGTAGCCCTATAGAACCTAAATGTGAGCACACACCACACTGCAGTAATAACCTTGTGCTTTTGCTTGCAACATGTAACTGGACAAAAGCAGGGTTATCAAACATTGAAAAAGATCTCAGCTTTCATTATTTTCCTTCCAGATTCAAACTTCAGGTTAAAGCATACTATGATGTCACTTCTGCTGTGGTACAATGCCAAAAGTCTGTTCGGTGTAACTACCAGGCTTTTTGCAGACATTATGCAATTCACATCACGTTCAGAATGATTTCTGATTTACAGCAGAGAACTTCACCACCACAGTCAGCCATATGTAATTTAATCTGTCCTGCAGTTCCTCAATAAAATGGCAACGTCTATTAGAGAAGGAAAAGGAAGTTAGGAAAAAATTTACCATGCATCACACAAATGTAATTCATCCTAGAGGTCCATTTTAATCTTCAGCTATCATTGCACCTCAAATAAGATCCAATTATTTCAGCTTCACAGGTAGACTGGCTTTTCATCCCAAGAGATCTGAATGAGCCATGACATGATTTAAAAAAATGTAAATTAACATTGCAAAAATATATATGCTACATACTGAACTGTCAAATCCCACACTTTAACCATCAAACTGAATCTGCAGCTCCCCAATTTAAATCTTTAGCACAACGTATCCTATCTAACATTAGCAACACAGCACAAGGACTGCTATCCACAGTATAATGCCATACTTGAGCAGTACAGCTCACCCGGTGCTCCACCTCCAGCAGGAACAATCCAGGCCAGTGGGAGCCTTATCCACAGGGGCAACTTCTCACCACAGCCTTGTACCAGGCCCTTCTCGATCACAAGGCCCAGAATAGTGCACACAGTCTTCCAGATTACCCAGCACATGGTTCTTTCAATGTCATGGCTCCACAGCAGATGAAAAATCTGTAAATATGCTCAACAGAATAGTCTCACTTTCATCCCTGCTTCCATTTCACTACTGCAACACAGCTTCCACTATTCTCAGCATTGTATGCAAAACCAGCTTTAAGGGTAGGAAACATACAATATTTTCCTTTCTAACTATTAGCTACATTCACAACAGGTTGCAGAAAGTGGCAGTAGTCAGGTAATTCATTGTACAGCAACTTCCAGAAGCACAGATTAGGCTGGGGTCCCATCATAAAGCCCTTACCTTTGAGTAAAAGGTAATGCGTAAAAACGCATTGTTATTTTCATGCATTGCATTCATGCATTTGAAAGGTTACTTCCATGCCCTGCACTGTCAACCTTGTATATCCAATACTAGAAATTATTCCCCAAATTTGGAGATTTGAAGAAGTGAATGGGAGTTGGCAATTTGGGCCATTTGGTGAGAACTGATATGTTGTAATTATTTCTGCACCTCACAAGTTACAAAGAGATTTAAAATGTCATTAAAATATCAGAAAGTGAGCAAGAAAAATTCCAAAATACTTTGATAGTCACAAAGTGAAAGTTACTGCTGTTATTAAAAAATTCTTTGAAAAAATGAGCTATTAAAAAGAAAAACTAGGTGTAAGAACTAGGTTTTTTTTTTTAATTACCCATTGATTTTTAAGTGGGAAAGTAAATTTGCTAATGTAAACAGTTTATTTACTTTTTTCAGAAACTGAAGAATCTCTTCGCACTAGCATTGAAGCTTTATATAGACTAATTCTTTAAGGACAGCATACCTCCTCTTGGTTAATTTCTTTGAAGAGCAGCAAGATAACAAGCTTGATCTGCCTTCCATTCTCAGTGAAATAGCCAACAATAGCTCAAATGTTATTTTAAGTGACTATAACTGGAACAGTCAAACAAAAGGTCACCCATTTTACTGGTATGGAAAAATACAGGATTGGCCTCCAAGGCTCCCAGGGCTGTTCAGTAGTTTGCATGATCAAAGGCAAGCAGACTCTGACCTTAATACAAATTTCCTATGTCCCCTCATCCGTACACATTATTTGCAATACAATTTTAATCACTGTATTTTACACTGATTTATATACGCAGATGTGATTTAACTCAGAAGAAAAAAAAAACCCACAAAAATCTCCAAGCATCCAACCTTAATAGTTAAAACAATCTTAAGTTTTAACTTTCAAATACCTTAATTAGAAATATTCATTGATTTTTTTTTTCTGTGAGTTACATCACATAATATTATTGAGTCAGCAGAAGCAACTGAAAAACAACTAGGTTAATAGATGGAAGGCCATACCTTTTTTTTTTTTTTTTTTTTTGCATGAATGTTGTTCACTCACAGAGCTTTAGGCAACTAAAACATCAATGTGTATAGAATTTACTGAAACAGATTTAATGATCTCCAAATGACAGGAATAGCTATTTGCTTGGGAAAAGCAGAGTCACAGTTCACCTTCTGAAAATACTGTTTTGTTACTATTATTGTGGGCATCCCACACTGTCACCTTCATACTGAAATCTGTTTTTATTTAGTAAAGATTTTAAAGAGAGTCAAGCAACATATTTGCTATGCTGAGCTACAGATTTCTTTAAATCCTAAGCTGAAAAAAATCCATTTGAGCCCTCCAATTTTTTTCAAGAAATATTTCAATTATTTCAATTTGATTTGCTGTACTACAGCACCTCTTTTCTCTCTAATCCCCCTCATTGCCATATATGAGGTTCTACGTTTGAAGTTCCTCCTGGCTGGCTGACAGTCTTCTTCCTTCATCAAGTTCATGTTTCTGCCACTGACTTTACAGGATATGCACCACCTCTTACCCACATACATCAGATGATATTTTCTGTGCCACCTATTCCTCCTTGCTCTTGAGGATGGGTCTAAGCCCAGCAGCTCTTTCCCCATATCCCTTAAAGACAGGAAATTCTTTAAAAACCTAGGTTAGACCATCAAACAGGTCTCCCACAGTAACTCTGGGTCCCATGACCATCCATGACAGTATCCCTGCTTCCCACCTACAATAACACCCCCAAATTATCACCCCTGTAACTTCCCTCCCATCATGCACATGCAATAACCTACTGCAGCAGCATCATGGCTCTCCCACTTTCCATCTGACCTTCCCTAAGCACACTGGCCTAGCAGAAGGAAGCAAATGTCATGGTGGTTATTATTACAGGCCAGCCACAGACACAGACTGGGGCTCCCCTTTTCTTGCCCAATCTCTTCTCTAACCACCTGCCTGTTTCTGTCAGACCTGAATATGTATGCAACAGGCCTGCAGAACATGGCCCCTCTGCCAAAGTTGACTAGGAATTGGGCAAGCAGTTCAGAAGTTACTGGCAGGTGGGAGGACAGGCTAATGGACAGATGGATGGACAGATGGAACAATTGCATAAGCAACCTTCCCTCAAACTAAAATAAAACTTTGAAGTACCACCTGTTCCACAAAGCATTTCATCAGCACTAGCCACTCCCCACTTCAAGGTTTCTGTTTTATATAGGCCCTACAGCATAAAGTAGTAGCTTTAGTCAGTAGACTTACCAGATAAACATATTCCTGACTGTACATCTCAGTGTATAGCCACTGCATCCCATAAATAACTGCCTTTAAACACAAGCTGTACACAAGCAAGATTTCACAGCTTAGAAGAAAAAGAATGGTTGCATAAAAACATTATAATGGCATGTAATTTGAAATATCCTTTGTAATAATAATGCCAGCAATGAAAGGAGAAAAAACAGCATGAGCTTTTGGGGTGGTTTTATTTTCAGGTTCATTTTCTTTCTTTTTTTTTTCTTTGGCGGGGGGGGGGCATGTTTTGTTTTTCAAGAAATACGAAAAGAAGTAGAGAAGTAAAAATAAAGACTACTACCAATTAAAGGATCTGCAAAGGCGTCTTGCATCTCAACAGCCTAAGATTGTGTGAAGGGATAGAGAAGAAGCTGTGCTAGATGAACAGATGGATCAGGAAAGTGTGAAGAGGTCCATAAGGTAGACTGAAGTTTTAAAAGCATGAAACTTCTGAAGCGAGCACAGATTCTTGTAGGTGTTTTCATAAAAGGATAAGTTAAGGTGAGGCAAGTTGGGGGATTCTTTTTCTTTGGGTTTTTGAAAAAGCTTACAGGTGAAGGTAGATAACAGCATACTATGTGTAAGACATTAGCTTTGTTTTAGTTAGAATTCTCTTTTCAAGTGCTCAAAAGAAAATATTGCAACAGTGTCACTACCATGAGCTGAGTAGGGAATTACATGAAAAATACACAAAAATTTCCTGGAAAAAGAAGAATAATTTAGTTTTACACAACCT